>NC_134357.1:567077053-567377053 GCF_048569485.1 Anomaloglossus baeobatrachus | reverse complement strand
AATGCATCCATTGAACATTTAAATTGTGTTGTGCCTTTGACTCAGTGGATGAGCAAAGTGCTGTAGTGATGGCAGTGTGCTATAGTCTAAAACTTACCACCAAAAAAACCTCAAAAAAATTCCTCGGTCACCATAGGGTTAAATTAACTATAAACACAATTTGCCCTAGGGGCAACTAGAAGCACCCTAACTCGAGATCATTAAAGTATAACTTTTATTAATCAATTAATTGGCTAGCATTAAAAAGACATAAAGGGATAGGATACTAGTGATACTGATTCCTCATAAAGGTACAACAATTGGCTGCGGACCAACTGATACAATTCCCTTATTTCCTATATACCCATTATCATTTCCTACCCCAATATTTGCTTAATTAAAATTCCTAGCTATGAGCCAGCCTGACATGTTTTGCCATGACTGGCTTCATCAGGGACTAAAGGGTGCTTTACACGCTGCGACATCGCTAACGATATATCATCGGGGTCACGGTGTTGGTGACGCACATCCGGCGTCGTTAGCGACATCGCAGCGTGTGACAGCTAGGAGCAATGATCAACGATCGCAAAAACGTCAAAAATCGTTGATCGTTGACACGTCGCTCCTTTTCATAATATCGTTTGTGGTGGATGCCGCTGGTTGTTCGTCGTTCCTGCGGCATCACACATTGCTATGTGTGACACCGCAGGAACGACGAACATCTCCTTACCTGCGTCCACTGGCAATGAGGAAGGCAGGAGGTGGGCGGGATATTCCGCCTGCTCATCTCCGCCCCTCCGCTTCTATTGGATGGCTGCCGTGTGACTTCGCTGTGACGCCGCACTAACTGCCCCCCTTAGAAAGGAGGCGGTTCACCAGCAACAGCGACGTCACAGGTAAGGTAAGTCCGTGTAATGGGTGTAAGCGATGTTGTGCGCCACGGGCAGCGATTTGCCTGTGTCGCACAACCAAGGGGGCGGGTACGCTCGCTAGCGATATCAATAGCGATATCGCAGCGTGTAAAGTGCCCTTAAGGCTATAATAAAACAGGATGGAGACAGTCAGACCATTTAAAGGTTTTGTTGTGATATTTTCATGAGGTCAACCAATTCCTCCACCCTAGGTGAGGGATGAGACATTCCCGATCATTGGGCAATCTTCAATCTGTCAATCATACAAGTTGAGCACAGGTCCAAGATACCATTAGTTGCACAGCAAGAAAATCCATTGGTCATAGTTGCTATTAGAGACGGCGTCATCAGCCCATCTGACCACTAATAGTTGCGGATACTTACCCGCACAGAATACATCTAGCCATACTTATTTCACTTCCAGGTTATGCACTATGTCATATGCCCTATGCGCATGCCCAGGGACTTAGAAAGAAACATCTGTGCCTCAACCGCGCATGTCTCAGTACTTATTCTCCACCGCCATACTCTCGACAGCAAGTGTCTGGACTAAAGCGGGCTTTACACGCTACAATATATCAAGGAGAGAGGGGAGCTAGCACGATCTGAAAATGGCATGCATCATATAAAAGGTGCAAATTCACAGATTTATTCCAACTGTACTGTAATATAAATGAGATTTTTAGCAAATAATTGATCAATTCTTTGAGCCACCCCTGCCAACGTCACGGCAAATCTCAATAGGGGGGTCCTACTCTATATTCTGTATTTCATGTGCCATGCGGCCTCCTAGATAAAGTTAAAAGCAGAACCATAATGGAGCACACATACCTGTAACCTGTATATATAACCGCTTCTATGTTGCAAAAGAGGCAATTGTGGATAGAGGCCAGCCCAGGTCCCAGCATGTGGAGCAAGCTCTACACATACCAGGACTATATCAGAACTGACCCTCCCAGTGCCAGACAGCAACCATTGATAAAGGCGGACCAGATCCAAGTATGGTGCTTAATTAGCAATGCCTGTGGAAAGGGTGAGGCAACTGAATGTGCACAGCTACCAACAGGAGGAATATATTGCAAACCAAGATCAGGCGTGCATAGCATGGTGGTGACCAGCCACCAGACATTTGTAGCATAACTACAACCAAACAGAGAGAGAGGGGAGCCAGCACGATCTGAAAATGGCATGCATCATATAAAAGGTGCAAATTCACAGATTTATTCCAACTGTACTGTAATATAAATGAGATTTTTAGCAAATAATTGATCAATTCTTTGAGCCACCCCTGCCAACGTCACGGCAAATCTCAATAGGGGGGTCCTACTCTATATTCTGTGTTTCATGTGCCATGCGGCCTCCTAGATAAAGTTAAAAGCAGAACCATAATGGAGCACACATACCTGTAACCTGTAAATATAACTGCTTCTATGTTGCAAAAGAGGCAATTGTGGATAGAGGCCAGCCCAGGTCCCAGCATGTGGAGCAAGCTCTACACATACCAGGACTATATCAGAACTGACCCAGTGCCAGACAGCAACCATTGATAAAGGCGGACCAGATCCAAGTATGGTGCTTAATTAGCAATGCCTGTGGAAAGGGTGAGGCAACTGAATGTGCACAGCTACCAACAGGAGGAATATATTGCAAACCAAGATCAGACGTGCATAGCATGGTGGTGACCAGCCACCAGACATTTGTAGCATAACTACAACCAAACAGAGAGAGAGGGGAGCCAGCACGATCTGAAAATGGCATGCATCATATAAAAGGTGCAAATTCACAGATTTATTCCAACTGTACTGTAATATAAATGAGATTTTTAGCAAATAATTGATCAATTCTTTGAGCCACCCCTGCCAACGTCACGGCAAATCTCAATAGGGGGGTCCTACTCTATATTCTGTATTTCATGTGCCATGCGGCCTCCTAGATAAAGTTAAAAGCAGAACCATAATGGAGCACACATACCTGTAACCTGTATATATAACCGCTTCTATGTTGCAAAAGAGGCAATTGTGGATAGAGGCCAGCCCAGGTCCCAGCATGTGGAGCAAGCTCTACACATACCAGGACTATATCAGAACTGACCCTCCCAGTGCCAGACAGCAACCATTGATAAAGGCGGACCAGATCCAAGTATGGTGCTTAATTAGCAATGCCTGTGGAAAGGGTGAGGCAACTGAATGTGCACAGCTACCAACAGGAGGAATATATTGCAAACCAAGATCAGGCGTGCATAGCATGGTGGTGACCAGCCACCAGACATTTGTAGCATAACTACAACCAAACAGAGAGAGAGGGGAGCTAGCACGATCTGAAAATGGCATGCATCATATAAAAGGTGCAAATTCACAGATTTATTCCAACTGTACTGTAATATAAATGAGATTTTTAGCAAATAATTGATCAATTCTTTGAGCCACCCCTGCCAACGTCACGGCAAATCTCAATAGGGGGGTCCTACTCTATATTCTGTATTTCATGTGCCATGCGGCCTCCTAGATAAAGTTAAAAGCAGAACCATAATGGAGCACACATACCTGTAACCTGTATATATAACTGCTTCTATGTTGCAAAAGAGGCAATTGTGGATAGAGGCCAGCCCAGGTCCCAGCATGTGGGCAGGGGTGGCTCAAAGAATTGATCAATTATTTGCTAAAAATCTCATTTTTTATTATAGTACAGTTGGAATAAATCTGTGAATTTGCACTTTTTATATGATGCATGCCAATTTCAGATCGTGCTGGCTCCTTTTTCTCTGTTATGACTGTAGTTATGCTACAAATTCTGGTGACTGACCATCACCATACCATACACGTTTGATATTGGTTTGCAATGTATTCCTCCTGTTGGTAGCTGTTCACATTCAGTTGCCTCACCCCTTTCCACAGGCAATGCTAATAAAGCACCATACTTGGATCTGGTCCGCCTTTATCAATGGTTGCTGTCTGGCACTGAGAGGGTCAGTTCTGATATAGTTCTGGTATGTGTAGAGCTTGCTCCACATGCTGGGACCTGGGCTGGCCTCTATTCATAATTGCCTCTTTTGCAACATGGAAGCGGCTATATACAGGTTGCAGGTATGTGTGCTCCATTATGGTTCTGCTTTTAACTTTATCTAGGAGGCCGCATGGCACATGAAATATATAATATAGGTTAGGACCCCCCTATTGAGATTTGCCGTGACGTTGGCAGGGGTGGCTCAAAGAATTGATCAATTATTTGCTAAAAATCTCATTTTTTATTATAGTACAGTTGGAATAAATCTGTGAATTTGCACTTTTTATATGATGCATGCCAATTTCAGATCGTGCTGGCTCCTTTTTCTACGCTACAATATATCTTACGATGTGTTGGCGGGGTCACGTCGTAAGTGACGCACATCCGGCATCGTAGGTTATATTGTAGCGTGTGACAGCTACGTGCGATTGCGATTGAACTGAAGTGAGGTTGTTCAATGTTCCCGAGGTAGCACACATCGCAGTGTGTGACACCCTGGGAACAATGAACAGATCTTACCTGCGTCCAGCGGCTCCCGCCGGCAATGCGGAAGGAAGGAGGTGGGCGGGATGTTTATGTCCCGCTCATCTCCGCCCTTCCGCTTCTATTGGCCGGCTGCCGCGTGATGTCGATGTGACGCCGAACGTCCCTCCCACTCCAGGAAGTGGACGTTTGCCACCCACATCGAGGTCGTATGGAAGGGTAAGTACGTTTGACGGTGTTAAAAATATACTCTTAAATATATTTTTCTTCAAATACGTGATAAGATGCATGAATAATGGACTTCAAAATATGTAAAAATAATAAATGTATTTTATATCTATTTAAAAATGGTTGCCAGAATCAGTTACAGAAAGGAAAAATAATATTCTTGTTTGCTTACGTAAGCTCCCAGGGTAGCTGTCCGGGTGGTTCACCTTCATCATGGGTAATTATTAGATGTATTTAACAGTATTATTCTAGGATTGTATGGACATGTGTGTTGTTGTGCATTGATGGGCAGGGGGTGACAGCGGACCTAATAGCTGGCTATACGTGCTGTTATTTTATTACCCCAGACACATGGGGATACTTCTCCCCGTATGTCTGTGGTGAGCAGCAATATAATGTATAGCAACCACCTTTGAGTATAACTATATTAGGTGGTAACGTGAGAGAGGAATTTAGGGAACTGATTTCTGACTCAGCGGGGCTGTGGTTAATTAACTATTGCCGGCTCAAATTACTGGGCAGCTTATAAGGCATTAACCTTACGGTCCCTTTACGGTAATTATAAAGCCACCGCTCCCTCTGATTCAGGAAAACTAATTCAAATGAAATAAATATGAAAGAACATTAGTTACAAACAAACTTCAGTGAGCAGTTTCTTGATAAAGCGTGCTTTTTCTTGATGTATATGATTTAAGTAAAATCCCTGTTGGACACCGCGGAAAAAACTGTTTTCAGAATAAAAGTGTAACAATTTTAGACTGCTGCCTGTTGAAAAATATTAGGAGGGATATAAGATTATCTGTATGCTTTAACAAGCCTATTATACTATTTCTAGGGCAGTAGTCTGTAGTGATCTATGATTGAGGCAGCAGTGTGCCCCTGTTTTTGCGGTGCCCACTGGGACGCTTTCCCTTGTACTGGGTAAATTATGTAAGATAAGAGAAACATAAGAGAAGATCAATATTTATAACGAAAAAGTTACATTTTTCCTCTCTATTCACGGCTACCTTTTCTCCTATGCCCATTTAAACACAGCGACATCTAGTCCCTCTACCCTGTAATGAACCCCACGGATTAGCCTTGTTTTGACTGGGATTGAATTACTATGATACCAAGCACAATATTTTAATATTTCTTGAAAGTTGTTTTTTGTATGTATTATTAATCAATAATTATGTATATTCTGATACTGACTCAAGTTCCTTATGTTTTGAAGTCATTATTGGAGTCATAAGGTATCCTAAAGATGGGCGTTTTGAGCTTTTTTATTGCATTAATGTAAGAATAATGTATTACTAGGAAGTAAATAATTAAATATATTAATAAAATTAAGTGTTCTTTTCTTCCAAAAATTGGAACTTTCCCTTTTAATATGATTCATATTTAATAAAGTAATATTCTTATATTAGATATTACTTAACTAAATATTGAAGTGTTTTCTCAATTGAGATATTTAAAATTAGAAGGAAAGAATAAAATTGTAGAATTTTTTTTTTTTTAATCCAATCAATTTTTATTGTAGGAAGTTACATTACAAAAAGGAGAAATTCAGGTATCATTGGCAATAATACACAAAGAGGATAACGCTGTAACACGTGGTAGTATCACCTTTGATTATGATTCACATTTCCTGTCACACCACCACCAATCATGTCTGATGCAAGTTGCAACTTTTTTTTAGGTTAATCAATACCCAATACGTATAGAGTCAACCTACCAATTTACTCTTTAATCCTCAAAACGAGGGATCCAAACAACCAGAACCAGAGAGTAAGAAAGGAAGATAAGAAAAGGGAGGGGAGAGAGAGGTGGGGGAGAGGGGGGAGAACCATGGATGGTTGCAAGGAAGCAACCAGGGAGGGGGAGGGAGGAGGGAGGGAATTGGATGGCGTTTCGGGGTAGCCCGAGCCGTAACAACAACAGAGATTTAAACACCTTGAATATTGACATGTGGTATGGGTGAACTCCCTGCGTAACACTCTATTTGACCCTATTTGACCCATTTTTAATTATCAACAGTTTGCCCTGGAGACAGATGCCTGACAGGGGATGCATATACAGAGTTTAGCCACGTGTCCCAAATCTGAAGTATTTTGTTTTTGGCGCGGATGGAGTGAGCCAGACAGAACTCGTATTGGCATTGGAGATTAATTCGGTTATATAGTTCAACTAATGTAGGCGTCTTTGGGGATTTCCAGTGCAAACTTATGCAATATCTGGCAGCTACTAGAATGTGAACTAATAAACCCCTGGATTCCCAAGAGAACTCCTCTATACCCACGTTTAGCACTGCCAGACCTGGATTCGGATTAATAGGATTGCCTGTCAGCTCACCCATCAGGCCAAACACCTCCAACCAGAACGAGAAAACCTTGGGACAAGCCCACCAGCAGTGACCAAGAGTACCCCTTTGGAGGCAGCCCTTCCAACAATGTGGCGAATAATTTGGGAGGAACTGTGCTAAGTTGGCTGGGGACCGATACCATCGCAGGTGTACTTTTTTCAGTTGCTCCAGATGATTTATACACTTGGAATATTTTTGGATATTTGCTGGTGCCAGTTTGAAGGAGAGGTAGAGACACTCAACTCCACGTCCCATTTATTCATATAAGGAGATTTTTGCTCTTCTGGGGGTTATTGAGCCATTTGTATGTCGAGGAGATACCTTTGGATTTAATTATCTTTTTAAATACCAAAGCCTTTGTTGTAGGTAACAGAGGATTCAACTTTGGAGGAAATTTAGAGGCCAGAAAATGACTAATTTGGATGTGTTGATAGAAACAGCCCTTTAAAGAGGGGTGTTCCCGTACTATTTCATTAAAGGGGTTAACACCCATATCAGAGTATAGATCCGCCAGCACTGTAATGCCCGATCCCTCCCACCTGGCCAGATTCAAAAAGGGGATTTGAGATTCCAACGACTTGAGGGAAATCTCTGAAAGAGGAATCTGAATCTTATGAATCAAGTCATTTCGCCAGACCTCCAGGGAGGCTGACATGGTGGGAACACACGGGGAGAACCGTGAACGGCTCAAATATTCTGCTTCCATCATTCTTCTGACCGAGCCCTGGCGGGACAGGAAATTTTCAATCTGAGCCCATCTATGTGAATTACCTGGACGCCACCATTCCTTTAGTGATTCAATTAGTAAGGCTTTATAATATGCCGATATGTTTGGGGTGCCCAATCCCCCTAAGTCATATGGGGGGTATAACACTTTACCTGAGACCCTAGCCCTTTTATTACCCCAGACAAATTTGTTAGTCAACGATTGAAGTTTCATCAGGGTTTTGTGAGAAATTTTGATGGGAAGGCATCTGAGCACATACAATATTTTGGGTAAGAAAACCATTTTAAAGGACTGTATCCTGGCCATCCAGGACAATGATATTTTTTCATACCTTCCCAATTCCTTTTCTAAATTTTGGATCAGAGGTTCCAAATTTCTTTAATTAACATCTGCGATGGTGTCAGCTTAATACCCAAATAAGGTATCCCCCTGTCGCACCATTTGAATTGAAAGGCCCCCTCCAGCGCACTCCTGGCCTCCACCGGTACATTAAACGGCAGTATCAAAGACTTTGCCGCATTAAGCTTATAATACGACACTTTAGAAAAGTTTGATAATGTGTTCACCACTGCTGGAATCGACACTGCAAGGTTAGAACAGGAAATTATCACATCGTCTGCGTATAAACCAAGTTTATGTTCAAATTCCCCAACTCTTATACCAGAAATGGCTATGTTTTTTCGTATAGCTTCCGCCAGAGGTTCTACCACTAAAGCAAAAATAGCGGGAGACAATGGACACCCCTGGCGGGTGCCATTACTTATTTGAAATTTAGATGACAGAAACCCCGATGCCAACACTGACGCATTTGGTTAAGAGTAAAGGGCTAGAATGGATGACTTGATTTTCCCCAAAAACCCGAATTTTGTTAGAACTCTCTCCAGGTATCCCCAGTACACCCTGTCAAATGCTTTTTCAGCATCAAGAGACAGGAATGCACTGGGTTCACCCGATATCTCCACCAGTCCAATCAAGTCAAGCATCCGTCTGGTGCCATCCTTAGATTGCCTCCCTGTCACAAACCCAACTTGGTCTGGAGCCACTAAGGTCGGGATCACTTTATGAAGTCTATCTGCCACTAGTTTGGCATAAATTTTAACATCACAATTTAGGAGTGAAATGGGCCTAAAATTACCAGGGGTGTCTGCAGGTTTCCCTGGCTTGGGTAGCGTGATAATAATCGCTTCTAAGTTGTCTGGGGAAATTGACCCTTTATTTTGCCAAAAATTGAAGGTTTTTGACATAAAGGGGGACAGAGTGGATGTAAATTGTTTGTAATATTCGTATGGCAGCCCATCGGGGCCCGGGGCAGAGTTAGACTTAGTCATTTTGATGGCACCTAGGATTTCATGTGTAGTAAAGGGAAGATTAAGTTCCTCTAATTGCTCATCTGAGACCCGGGGAAGATCCAGGGTGTCTAGGAAACCCTGTATATCCACTTGAGTCGGCTGTGACGTATTTGAATCATATTTTAGATTATACAGGGCCTCATAGTATTTCGCAAATGCTTCTGCTATTTCAATGGGATGTCTAGTGATTGTTCCGTTTGGGTCCCTCAGGAATTCTATTTTAGATTGGATCTCACGTTTTTTCCTCCTTCTTGCCAATCCCCCATAGCATAAAATGTCGATCTATTTTTTTTTAAGATTATATTCGTATTTTTGCAGGAGTAGGGATCTTAGTTGGAATCTATGGGTTACAATTTCTTTAGTCAAGTTAAGGGATGCTTTGGCTTTATTCAGGGATTCAAGGTGATGAATACGGGTTAATATATATTTAATATCTGCGTCTTTTTTTTCTTTTTTGGATGGAGGCTATTTTTATGAGCTGCCCTCTGACTACTGCTTTATGAGCAGCCCACAGGGTCTCGTCAGAAATTTCCCCATTATTATTAAGTTTAAAATATTCTGTTAACACTGACTCTACTTCATCATGTACCTTCTGCCTACCAAGCAAGCTGGTATTCAGTCTCCACCTAGGGGAATTTTGAACATTAAAGCTACCCTGAACAGACAAAGAGATCGGCGCATGATCTGTCCAAGTAATTAAACCAATATCAGCTGCCACACTATTACTTATAGATTTGCTGTCAACCAAAAAAAAATCAATTCTACTGTATGAGCGATGCCTGGAAGAGAAGAATGTATAGTCTCTTTCTGATGCGTGCAAATATCTCCAGATGTCATGAAAATGGAATTCATTGATGAGATGCTTAAGTTCCTTAGCATGTGGGATGCTGGTGTTGGAGCAATCCATGGAGCGTATTACAGGTATATTAAAGTCTCCACAGATGATTTCCGCCCCTGTGGCAGTATCTTTGAATGCTTGGAAAAATTTCCTAGCAAAGGTCAATTGTGATGAATTTGGGGAGTAGACCGTTGCCAAGGTATAAGGGACGCTGTTGATATAACAAGACAAAATAATATATCTTCCATCCGCTCCATAACTGACATTTATCAATTTAAAGGCCACTGAGTTCTTTATTAAAATGGCCACTCCTCCTCTTTTTTTTGAGTCATTAGCAAAAAAGGTGTGTTGGAACCTTGGATGAAGTAGCCGTTTACTATCTGTGGAAAGAAGGTGGGTCTCCTGAATGCACGCTATATCACAGTTAGATGCCTTCACCTCTCTCCACATCATTGACCTTTTTGCTGGGGAGTTGAGTCCGTTCACATTAATAGACAATATCTTAATTCTCATATTGGAGCCGCAGGGGGGTTTGAATTCCTAGGAACGCCATCAGGGATGAGAGGGGCTAGACCAGCAAGGAATTGAGAGATATTTCCAGAAAAAATTAAGGAACATTTGTGAGAAGAGGAACAAAAACAAAAAAATTCCAACAACACCGGTTTGCCTCGAGTAGGGTGCCCGGTGTATAACCGCTCGCCATAGGCGAGAACATCAGGGGGCTACGTGACATCCCGTGTCACAGGAGCAGGGACAGCAGGTGCCATAAGCAGGAAGGAGTCCCAGCTAAGCTACTGACCATTCAGGGTTAATCCTGTCTGGAGGGCCTCTATGATTCTCCTGCCCACCAGGGTTTGGTGGGTGGGCTATTCCCCAGTCATCCAGCAATTTGCCCAGCTGAGAAGGAGTATGACATATGTGAGTGCCTCCATCTTTGAAAATTATCATCTTCACCGGAAAACCCCACTTGTACTTGATGTCTTGATCTCTAAGGAGTTTAGAAAGGTGGGCAAATTCTCTTCTTTTATTAAGAGTTGCAGCAGAAAGATCTGGGAAGATTTTTAGTCCCATGAAAGTGTCTGGCAGGGCTGGATTTCCCCTCAGTGTGTGCAGCACAGCTTCTTTTGTTTTATAGAAATGAAGTCTAGCCAGGACATCTTTAGGCAGAGCTGGATCTATGCCTTTGGATTTAGGGACTCTATGAATCCTGTCCACTATCAGGTCTCTGGTGTCCCATCCAGGGAGTATAAGCTGCAGAAACTTGTGGAAGTATTCCTGGAGGTCTTTATCTGCTACTGATGAGGGAATCCCTCTGATTTTTAGGTTATTTCTTCGGGATCTGTCCTCTATATCACTGATTTTAAGTTTTAGTGCCTCCACCTCCTTTTCCAAAGCTGTGTTAGCATCTATCAGATTGTTATGTGATGTTGCAAGTTCAGCCATTTTAGTTTCTACATGCTCTGTGCGATCACCCAGAGACCTGATCTCTTCCTTCAGCTCTCTTACTATTTCTCTGAGATCAGCCTGCAGGGAAGCCCTCAGCGTTTTCAGCAGAGCTTGCATTGTTTCCTCTGTCAGAGGAATGCCTGTGCAGCCTCTCAAGCAGCCTGTATCTCCTTGTGAGGAGTGGGAAGAAGCTGAGTGGGAAGCCAGCGCCATCTTGCTTGGTGAGGAGAGATCCCTATCCCGGGGGTAGAAGTCTGTCAGTTTGGCTGGAGTGCCAGTTTTTTTAGGTCTCCCCTTAGGAATAAAAGAAAAAATGAAAATCGGAATAAAAATAAAAATAAAAATTGGAATAAAAATAAGGCCTTCTATGTATATGACACTTATGTCCTTAATAACACATAACCTTAATATTACCAATATCTTGTATGATTTCCATACCTGTCATATCATTAACCTATAAAAATAATTAAGTCATGTAAGATTGCTGATAATACTCTTCTTTAGTATATAAATGCATTGTGATTACCATACTTCAAATATTTTCCAATTTTTCCTTAGTACCTGATTAATATTGACTATTAAAGTATTCTGTAGACACATATATTAATCAAATATATAAATATGTAATTAAAACCCAACCTTTTCCTTTTAATATCGTGAAATATGATGTTATAAAAATTAATATGTCAAGATTAAATTAAAATTTATGTTGTATATTTTCAAGACCATATTATAAATATTTCTTTCATATTTGAAAAAAACAAACCGATTACCAATCTATGTATCAGAGAAAAAAAAAAGGTGCCAGCACGATCTGAAATTGGCATGCATCATATAAAAAGTGAAAATTCACAGATTTATTCCAACTGTACTATAATAAAAAAAAAATGAGATTTTTAGCAAATAATTGATCCATTTTTTGAGCCACCCCTGCCAACGTCACGGCAAATCTCAATAGGGGGGTCCTACTCTATATTCTGTATTTCATGTGCCATGCGGCCTCCTAGATAAAGTTAAAAGCAGAACCATAATGGAGCACACATACCTGTAACCTGTATATAGCCGCTTCCATGTTGCAAAAAAGGCAATTGTGGATAGAGACCAACCCAGGTCCCAGCATGTGGAGCAAGCTCTACACATACCAGGACTATATCAGAACTGATCCTCCCAGTGCCAAACAGCAACCATTGATAAAGGCGGACCAGATCCAAGAATGGTGCTTAATTAGCATTGCCTGTGGAAAGGGGTGAGGTAACTGAATCTGAACAGCTACCAACAGGAGGAATACATTGCAAACCAAAATCAGGCGTGCATGGTATGGTGATGGTCAGTCACCAGAATTGTAGCATAACTACAGTCATAACAGAGAAAAAAAAAGGAGCCAGCACGATCTGAAATTGGCATGCATCATATAAAAAGTGAAAATTCACAGATTTATTCCAACTGTACTATAATAAAAAAAAATGAGATTTTTAGCAAATAATTGATCAATTTTTTGAGCCACCCCTGCCAACGTCACGGCAAATCTCAATAGGGGGGTCCTACTCTATATTCTGTATTTCATGTGCCATGCGGCCTCCTACATAAAGTTAAAAGCAGAACCATAATGGAGCACACATACCTGTAACCTGTATATAGCCGCTTCCATGTTGCAAAAAAGGCAATTGTGGATAGAGACCAGCCCAGGTCCCAGCATGTTCTGCTTTTAACTTTATCTAGGAGGCCGCATGGCACATGAAATACAGAATATAGAGTAGGACCCCCCTATTGAGATTTGCCGTGGCGTTGGCAGGGGTGGCTCAAAGAATTGATCAATTATTTGCTAAAAATCTCATTTATATTACAGTACAGTTGGAATAAATCTGTGAATTTGCACTTTTTATATGATGCATGCCATTTTCAGATCGTGCTGGCTCCCCTTTCTCTCTGTTTGGTTGTAGTTATGCTACAAATGTCTGGTGGCTGGTCACCACCATGCTATGCACGCCTGATCTTGGTTTGCAATATATTCCTCCTGTTGGTAGCTGTACACATTCAGTTGCCTCACCCTTTCCACAGGCATTGCTAATTAAGCACCATACTTGGATCTGGTCCGCCTTTATCAATGGTTGCTGTCTGGCACTGGGAGGGTCAGTTCTGATATAGTCCTGGTATGTGTAGAGCTTGCTCCACATGCTGGGACCTGGGCTGGCCTCTATCCACAATTGCCTCTTTTGCAACATAGAAGCGGTTATATATACAGGTTACAGGTATGTGTGCTCCATTATGGTTCTGCTTTTAACTTTATCTAGGAGGCCGCATGGCACATGAAATACAGAATATAGAGTAGGACTCCCCTATTGAGATTTGCCGTGACGTTGGCAGGGGTGGCTCAAAGAATTGATCAATTATTTGCTAAAAATCTCATTTATATTACAGTACAGTTGGAATAAATCTGTGAATTTGCACTTTTTATATGATGCATGCCATTTTCAGATCGTGCTGGCTCCCCTTTCTCTCTGTTTGGTTGTAGTTATGCTACAAATGTCTGGTGGCTGGTCACCACCATGCTATGCATGCCTGATCTTGGTTTGCAATATATTCCTCCTGTTGGTAGCTGTACACATTCAGTTGCCTCACCCTTTCCACAGGCATTGCTAATTAAGCACCATACTTGGATCTGGTCCGCCTTTATCAATGGTTGCTGTCTGGCACTGGGAGGGTCAGTTCTGATATAGTCCTGGTATGTGTAGAGCTTGCTCCACATGCTGGGACCTGGGCTGGCCTCTATCCACAATTGCCTCTTTTGCAACATAGAAGCGGTTATATATACAGGTTACAGGTATGTGTGCTCCATTATGGTTCTGCTTTTAACTTTATCTAGGAGGCCGCATGGCACATGAAATACAGAATATAGAGTAGGACCCCCCTATTGAGATTTGCCGTGACGTTGGCAGGGGTGGCTCAAAGAATTGATCAATTATTTGCTAAAAATCTCATTTATATTACAGTACAGTTGGAATAAATCTGTGAATTTGCACTTTTTATATGATGCATGCCATTTTCAGATCGTGCTGGCTCCCCTTTCTCTCTGTTTGGTTGTAGTTATGCTACAAATGTCTGGTGGCTGGTCATCACCATGCTATGCACGCCTGATCTTGGTTTGCAATATATTCCTCCTGTTGGTAGCTGTACACATTCAGTTGCCTCACCCTTTCCACAGGCATTGCTAATTAAGCACCATACTTGGATCTGGTCCGCCTTTATCAATGGTTGCTGTCTGGCACTGGGAGGGTCAGTTCTGATATAGTCCTGGTATGTGTAGAGCTTGCTCCACATGCTGGGACCTGGGCTGGCCTCTATCCACAATTGCCTCTTTTGCAACATAGAAGCGGTTATATATACAGGTTACAGGTATGTGTGCTCCATTATGGTTCTGCTTTTAACTTTATCTAGGAGGCCGCATGGCACATGAAATACAGAATATAGAGTAGGACCCCCCTATTGAGATTTGCCGTGACGTTGGCAGGGGTGGCTCAAAGAATTGATCAATTATTTGCTAAAAATCTCATTTATATTACAGTACAGTTGGAATAAATCTGTGAATTTGCACTTTTTATATGATGCATGCCATTTTCAGATCGTGCCGGCTCCCCTTTCTCTCTGTTTGGTTGTAGTTATGCTACAAATGTCTGGTGGCTGGTCACCACCATGCTATGCACGCCTGATCTTGGTTTGCAATATATTCCTCCTGTTGGTAGCTGTACACATTCAGTTGCCTCACCCTTTCCACAGGCATTGCTAATTAAGCACCATACTTGGATCTGGTCCGCCTTTATCAATGGTTGCTGTCTGGCACTGGGAGGGTCAGTTCTGATATAGTCCTGGTATGTGTAGAGCTTGCTCCACATGCTGGGACCTGGGCTGGCCTCTATCCACAATTGCCTCTTTTGCAACATAGAAGCGGTTATATATACAGGTTACAGGTATGTGTGCTCCATTATGGTTCTGCTTTTAACTTTATCTAGGAGGCCGCATGGCACATGAAATACAGAATATAGAGTAGGACCCCCCTATTGAAATTTGCCGTGACGTTGGCAGAGGTGGCTCAAAGAATTGATCAATTATTTGCTAAAAATCTCATTTATATTACAGTACAGTTGGAATAAATCTGTGAATTTGCACTTTTTATATGATGCATGCCATTTTCAGATCGTGCTGGCTCCCCTTTCAATCTATGTATCAGTAAAATAAAATAAGTAACACAAAAACACAAACTTGTATAAAAATCAAGACATTAAAAATAATTATTCTATAATGTGATTCTTTTGAGTAAACCTGTGATATGGACACATCTTCTTTAAAGAAATATGTCTATGAATAAGATATATTCTGTATAAATTCCTTCATTATTTATACTTATGTACTATAACTTATTTATTCTAATAATATATATACATATATACGTGTATATATATATGTATATACCTTACTTTGGAGTTAAAAAAAAAATTGTTTCCCCTTTTTTTTCTTTGGAAGCTTTAAAGACCCCTGGATAGAATTTCAGTCGACAGCTGTTCAGTCAATTAGACTGCCTCACTGTATATACAAAACTATTCACATACAAGACATTGACAAAACACATATCCCCTTTCTGATTTTTCAATTTTTTTCTATGCGCATTTCAAAAGTATGATAATTTAATTTGAAGTACTTCTTGAAAAAAAAAATACGAATAATTTATTACATCTACTCATGAGTAACAGGTACCTTTGATAGTCACATACTGTACGTTTGGCCATAGGACAGACAGACATTTATCATTAGTTCAGTAATTCAAAAATCACATGCTTTAAAAACATTCCCACAAAGCAAGCAAGTTTAAGCATTCCACTCCAAACTCAGATTACACCTTAAATAGCACCAAGGAAAACATATGTATATTGATATTCCTGAAAAAAACGTTAAAAACAACTGATCTTCCTCTTGATGATTGCTACCTGAGAAAAATAATTATTATTATGCATGCTTTAACGATTAGCCTTTACGCAAATATAAGATATATGTTACCTGATTGAGGATAAGATCAAATTTATAAATAAAAATGTAATACTTCATCAATCTGCTTTACTGAGAAATTCTGAGGGAAATAAAAGAATACAATTATTATCATATTTATGATAAAAATGAAACACTTAAAATAAGCTATACTTTTCCTTATTATTAATTTTAAATATTATTATTCATATACAGAGATCAAATTATTAATTTATAAAATTAAACTATCATATAACTAAATGAAAATATGACTTTGATCTTACTATCACTACCTTTATATGCATATATATTTTTTTATATATATATATTTATATATATATATATATATATATATATATAAATAAATAAATCTATAGAAGGTATGTATTACATGGATACACTGTATATGAATAATAATAAATATCAAATAACAAAATTGATTTATCCAGAAATCCCCTTTATCCAGCTGAAAACCAAACCTAAATTTTTCTTCAAAGATTCGATCTATTATAGTCATTTTCAACCTGTTGGAATCTCTGATAATATTCTGTAACTCAGTTTTTTTCCTTAAATGAGAAAGAATGTCTCTCTCTGAAAGACCACCCAGCTGTCTCTGTCTTTCAAAGTTTTTACTCATCATTTGTCTGGGATCATCAATATCTGATCCTGTGACTAATCCCTTCACTGGATAGCATACTCAATTATATATGTGCAGCACTGTACACTGTGGCCTTTTATTGAGGGGCATGTCTCGTCTCTTTTTGCTTATTATATGATACTACGGTATACCATTATATTACTGTGAGTTGGTGGGGAGACTCATACCGTGCTATCTAGTGTGTTTTTCCATTTTAAATGATTTTATGTATTTTTGGCTACAATAAAGATTGCTTTTTACAATAATATTGGACTCTGCTTCCCATTTTGCAGTTCTTTTCTTCTAATACTGATTGTTCCTTACTGCATGGGTTAGCATTGAGCTCATTCCTACATTATAATTATATATGGGTTGTGCACCCCCCCCCCCCCCTTGCTTTTGTAATCCCTTCACTGGAGACAAGGGAAACAAAGTTTTTTCCTGTGGAAAAAGATTTTTAGATAATAATAATTGTGATGGATTGTAGGATTTGTAATTTACATGCAATTTCCTAAGAATTTCATACATTTTGTCACAGGAATATTTGGATCTGGGAGACAATGTTGGTTTGCCATAAAATGTCTCCTTTTTTGGTTTCACAGAATTAATTAATTTCTGTTTTAATTGAGTTTGGTGATTTCTAACAAAATCGATAAATTGGGTACTTTCGAATAGATTCCGTTTCTTTTAAGCGATAAAACCGTATCTAGAAAATTAAATTTCTTGACAAATAAATGTATCATTTCATTCAGTCTGACATTTGGAATAACCGTCCTATATAAACATTCAAAAACGGACATAAATGAGAACGTACTTTCATTCTGTTCAATTTGTAATTCCTGCAACATCTCATAATTTGGATTAGATTCGTTCCGTTCACAGAAAATGATATTTCTCAGCCTCGTGATTTCATCATCATTTGAACAATCAAATGTCTCATTGTCAGAAGACTTTTTTAATGCTAGCTGTCTGAAAACATGTTGGGGTATCCACATACGGAATAACTGAGTCTTCTCACTATTGGTTAAATTTAACTTTTCAACACTACTTTCAAATATTTCTGAATTTCTACATACATGTATTTTGGGATTATATGCGGGTATTAATTTGCATATATCCAAAAGATTCTTCCTAAGTTTAATCCCTAATTTAGCCTGTTCTATTTTTAGAAACTGATCTCCGCCATGCTCTCTGACTCCTCCCCCTTCTGGCTCCGCTTTGTCATTTCCTTTTCTGACAACTTTTTGCACATCTCCTACTCTGGCTCCTCACCCTTCTGACTTCTCTATGTCATTTCCTGCTTCTTCTCCAGTGTCCTGAAGGTCACCTTTAATAGACGGTACATGTCATAAATTCACTAAACTAGATTTCTCTAAATGCTTACTTTGTTCAGAAAAAGAATTTAAATTCATTGTCTTACCTTGACTTATAATCAGCACTTGTAGCACCTCTTATGGACTGACTTATTGTGTCTCCTCCAAAGACACATCAAAAGATTATCGTCTGTGGCTTAGCAAAGTTTAAAGTTCATTTAAAAAAAACATTCATGCGACTTGACTTATCCGTATTTTCTAGGTTCTGCGTGATTTTTATAAATTGCCAATTCCTGATACTTTGCAAAAGGTATTCATTACTTCTATCCCCCCTTATGCAAAGTGAAGGAATAAGTACAAAAAATGGAAAAAAAAATCAAGAATGGCTGGCTCTCCAAATGTTAAAAATATACTCTTAAATATATTTTTCTTCAAAAACGTGATAAGATGCATGAATAATGGACTTCAAAATATGTAAAAAAAATAAATGTATTTTATATCTATTTAAAAATGGTTGCCAGAATCAGTTACAGAAAGGAAAAATAATATTCTTGTTTGCTTACGTAAAAGAGATTCAATTAGTCCATATTAATTAATAGAAATATTCATTCATCTTTCTTGAGTTCTTGAATGGGCTCATGCTGGAGGGCTGATGGATGGATGGAGGGATGGATCCAGCTTCCAGCAGGCTGTGACATGTGTGAGAGAGACTCTCGGAGCAGGAGTCCGAGCAGCCACCCCCTCCCACCATGTGTTATATGACAACTGTCCAAACCATATAGGGTATTTCAGCTGAACGCATGTTACATGATGTAATCCTTTTGCTGGAAAGATCCAGATGGATAAATATACCATACTATGTCAGCACTTATGTATATTCAATACGGATACCTTAATATTTATTCCTTATAAGAACTTTATCAATAAGCTATGCCCTCCAACATAAACAGAACTGTGAACATATATAATATGTCCTATTATAAAATGTTTGATAACTAGATGTATTAAGTTTAATGTTTTACCAGACGGGAAATAATCGTTTGTGCAACACGTTCAACAAATTGAACGTGCCGCACATACGATGGGGCGGTTACGATCGCATATGATATTGTATGCTTAATCATAACGTGTAAAGCAGGCTTTAGTCATTTTATGCTGGTAAAACACCACTGCGCGTGCCTGAGTCTCCAGCGCCAAACTCCACAGAGCGCATGCATCTGGACTTAGTCATTTTATACTGGTGATACACAACTGCGCATGTCTCAGTACTTAGTCTCCAGCACTAGGCTCCCCAGAATGCGTGCGTCTGGACCTCTTCGTTTCATGCTGATAGAACACAATGCTAGCATACTGTATATGTATGACTCAATATTTAACTTCAGCCATCATGTCCCCATTGTGTATGGGTCCAGAGTAAAGGTGGCTTTACACGCTACAAGATCGCTAAAGAGATCTCGTTGGGGTCACGGAATTTGTGACGCACATCCGGCCGCTTTAGCGATGTCGTTGTGTGTGACACCTATGAGCGATTTTGAATCGTCAAAAAAACGTTCAAAATCGCTCATCGGTAATATGCTTCCCTCTTCCCAATTATCGTTGCTGCTGCAGTAATAATGTTGCTTGTCGTTCCTGCGGCAGCACACATCGCTACATGTGACGCCACTGGAACGACAAACATCTCCTTACCTGCGTCCACCGGAAAAGGAGGAAGGAAGGAGGTGGGCGGCATGTTCCGGCTGCTCATCTCCTCCCCTCCTTTTCTATTGGGCGGCTGTTCAGTGACGCTGCTGTGACGTCGCTGTGACGCTGAAAGGAAGGTGGTTCGCCGGTAACAGCGACGTCGCTGCACAGGTATGTGCGTGTGACGCTGCCGTAGCAATAATGTTCGCTACGGCAGCGATCACCACATATCGTGCCACCGACAGGGGCGGGTGCTATCGCACGCGACATTGCTAGCCGATGCTAGCGATGTCGCAGCATGTAAAGCGGCCTTTAGTCAATATTATCTGTGTTGTCATTTTTATAGCATCCAGTGCTCAACCATCCCAAGGTGCATGCACACGGACTTAATTTTAATGTTTTTTTTTATGCTAACCAATTAATTGATTAATAAAAGTTATGTTTTAATGATCTTGAGTTAGGGTACTTCTAGTTGCCACTAGGGGCAAATTGTGTTTACTATTTAAAACCTTAGGCTGGTTTCACACATCCGGCTTTTCGCTGGTTTGCCGGATTCGGCGCATGCCAGTACAGTGTATACAGTACAATGGCAGCGCCGCAACTTCCGGGTCACGTGCTCCGGTCACATGACAGCATGTAACCGGCGCTTGTCGCACTGCCATTGTACTGTATACACTGTACTGGCATGTGCCGAATCCGGCAAACTGGCGAAAAGCCGGATGTGTGAAACCAGCCTAATTCTGCTGTTATGTAGCATATTTGGGAAGGTGATGGTTAAATCTTTGCTCTGCATTTATTGATTGGCACTGCACCTGAAATGTTTTGTATAGAACCATGCATGTGTTCACCTGGAGGGGGCTGCTCAAAGAGGGCGAGTTCTCTCTTGAAGTTGGCTGCAGATGGCAGCCAGGACAGAGCGTCTGTCCGAATAAAGTCCCAGAGAAAGTGAGTCTCTGAGGGAGCTGCATGTGGCAGCTGAGACAGAGGATTTGTGTGACGCCTGCCTGGAGCCACAGACTCAGACTGACTGTAAAGGGAGGCTAGAGAAAAAGCCGCTCACAAAGCAGGACCCCGAGAACTCTGCAACCCTTTAACCCCTATACAAGGATTTTCGAATTGCACAGAGCCCCAGAGATCACCACCTGTGGTAGGCTGTAGTCCGTGGTGGTCAGGCAGGGTCAAACACCAGAAAATGCTAAACAGGAACTGAATCGGCAGGCAAGGGAGTAGTGAGGAGACAAAGCAGAGGTCAAATCCGGAACTGGCAGCAAGGTACAAAACCGACAGGCAGGAGGGTAGTCAAAAAACAAGCAAAGGTCAGTGCACAGGACTCAAAATACAAATAGCACATGAACCAGGAGTACAGAACTATCTCTGGCAGTGGTCACATGACAGCAGGGGGAATAAGAAGGGAGTGGTGTCTTCCCATTGGCTGCAGCTGAATGATGGTAAACTTCAGCTGGAAGATACACGCCACCTACAGTCAGCCAGTGGTACTGCAGGTCCCAGGCATATCCAGCCTAGTGGATGAGCGGAGCCTGCACCCAGCAGAGCCACTGGCACCGACTCCTCTCCTATCACCATCCATGGTGGGAACACGGCGTCGCCTGGTGATCGGAGCAGAAGTCGCAGAGGCGGACTCTGGGGGGGGGACATGACAGTTTTTCTTAATAATGTCTCTGAGACAGTGAGTCTCTGAGAGATAGCTGCATGTGGCGGCTGAGACAGAGTCTGTCTGAGTGGAGTCTGCAAGAGTTTCGGAGCTGAAGCAGTCTGCTGCTGATCAAAAGGAAAATGTCATGTTGGACAGTCGGTCCAGAGTCTGAGCGGTCTTGGAGCTGGGATGAAACCAGCAAATGTGGAGCATACTGGCCCTTGCTATGGATACTGAACTACAGTTGAGAAAAACCCTGAATCCAGTGATCTAAAGTGAGAGCTGGGCATTCATCTGTTGGACACTTATCTGCTGGACATTTATCTGAGCCTACATATGTTGATATGTGGACTGTTTATGTTTGTTCCCTGATGCAGGAGAAAAGCTGTGTTTTTTTGCCAGAAGTTTATGCAGTTTCAATGTACTTCCCTGTTTGACTGTGGAACTATGTGCTTGTGTGAATGCTACCAGCAGCTAAACGCTAGTGAATCTCTACAGTACGTATATGTGGTTACTGTTTGTGAGCGCCTATTTTATTTTATCATTATATCCATCCAGAATGATGTTTTGAATGGTACATTGCAAAGTTGATTACCTCTTCATCATTCTGTTGTCCGCCAATTGCTATAACTTTGGTTGATAAAAATGTATACATCTGTCCACCTTGTTTCCACACATACTCTGCCTCCAACCTAAATATCATTTATTTTCCTCACTTAATCTCTGTCTTTAAATGATTTTATCTGTTAGGGCTTTTTTGGCTATGGGGCTAAGAACTTACCGGCAGATAGTTGCTAATAACCTGCCTGTTCCAACTTAGAAGGGTCATGAAAAGCTTCTCTTGGCGATTTTCTTGCTTCTGGTGATGTCACCAGCTTCTTCTCCTTTACCTCCCTTGTCGGGATATCACTGCTGATGTCATGTTGTTTGACAGCCATCTCCACCTGCCTAATTGCAGGGAGCCAGCTGTCAATCAATATCACATTAAGGCCCGCAACACACATCCATGCCTCCGGTACGTGTTTGGTACGTTTTGGCACGTACCAGAGACACGGAGACCCATGTTATTCTATGGGTGATGGCACACACGCGTATTATCACACGGAACGTGTGTCCGTGTGATAAGTATGTGTTTACGTTTTCTCGCACGGACGACATGTCCGTTTTTGGCGGTCAGCACGCAGGCACGGACCCGCTAAAGTCTATGGGATTATGTCCGTGTTCAGCATGTATCGTCCGTGTCCGTTTTTCAACCAAAAATTAGAAACACTTGTTGCTAATCTATCAGGTCAATTGAAGGCCATTAATTCTGGCGGCAAACAGTCATATCCTGTCTCATTTGCACGCCAGACAGCAGCTGGGCACCTGTCCTCTCACTGCAGGGGAACAATTAGCAGCTTCAATACCACAGGTACTCATAATGGCACCAAGGATCGATACAGAGAGGCTGATTGGGGAAGTAGAGAGGCATCCAGAGCTATGGGACACACGTGTGGATGGATAACACGACAGGTTGATGGTGGAGAGAGCATGGATGTCTGTGGCTGAACAAGTCTACCCCAGAAATGGATGGTCCATAAGCACCCCTGGCAGGAAAAATAAATATGGTGAGTACAGATATTTACATGGCTTCTGTCATTATCTACATGTCCTCATTCTGTTTTCCAATTTTATACATATGTGCATAGTATATTTGGCTGTCATTAATGGGCCTGACTCAATTTGTGTTACACTTGTGACACATATTGTTACGGGGGGCTGTCTGATAACCTAAAGGAGTATCAGACAGTCAGGGTCCACCGTGCAAAGACTCTGCTGCAGACTATGGCAGAGTGCAATACCTCTGTTAACTCACAGAAGGATATAATAAGTAAGTAAAGCAATTCCTCCCTTACTTGGAGGGTGTGTGGAATGATCTCTGTTAATAATCACAGAGACAAAGGCAATGTGTGCGAAATGGCACCTACCTAGGTCCGCTCTTCTAGTGGTGCAAAAGAGACGAACAGCAGCGTAAGCCGCACAAAGCTCCTACCTGCGTTCGCTCCACTAGTGTGCGAGGACACGAACCAGTAGATATGGCACCTGCCTAGGTCCGCTCTTCTAGTGGTGCAAAAGAGACGAACAGCAGCGTAAGCCGCACAAAGCTCCTACCTCTGTTCGCTCCCCTAGTGTGCGAGGATACGAACAACTGCCAGACGCAGTATAAGGAACGTTACCCTAGCGGCAACGTCCACCTACGAGTCGAACCACAAGGCCCAGCCAGACCATGTGCCTCAGGCACCTGCCTATGTCCGCTCCCCTAAGAGGTAAGGATACGGACAGCAGCCGAAGCTGTAAGGTATAAGAACGCTACCCTGCCGGTAGCGCTCACCTAGCATAGACAGAGGAATGCCTAGAGGAACGCGCACAGAGCGTCCACTCCCATGCATGAACCAAGAGGACTGAGCGCCATGCGGCGTGTGTCAGGGTCTTATATAGACTCTGTGCCTCATCCAAGATGGAGGACACCAGAGCCAATCCGCTGCCAGAACGACAGGAGTGACGTCATGCTGGCCTATCACCGAGCAAGGCATCACAAGCACATGACCAGCGACCAATCGGCATAGAAGGTGTCAGAGACATGTGACCTCGTGTCAGCGATGATGTCACCCGCACATGTGCAATGGCTCCAATATAGGACTTAGTCTCCGGCGCTCGCACATGTGCAGTAGCAAGAAATCTGGACTTAGTCTCCAGCGCTCGCACATGTGCAGTAGCAAGAAATCTGGACTTAGTCTCCAGCGCTCGCACATGTGCAGTAGTAAGAAATCTGGACTTAAGGCTGCTTTACACCAGGCAATCTATCGTGCGATAGATCGTCGGGGTCACGGTTTTTGTGACGCACATCCGGCATCGCTGGCGATGCCGGCCTGTGTGACACCTCCTAGCGACGCAGTATCGTTCACAAATCGTGAGTCGGGTACTGCTCGTTAGGTTCCATAATATCGGTTGATTTAGTTGACCATCGTTTCCGTGGTAGCACACGCCGCTCCGTGTGACACCACGGGAACGATGAGCAACTCACCTGCCTCCCGCGGCCGCCGCCGGCTCTATGTGGAAGGAAGGAGGTGGGCGGAATGTTTACATCCCGCTCATCTCCGTCCCTCCGCTTCCATTGGCCGGCGGCCGTGTGACGTCGCTGTGACGCCGAACGTCCCTCCCACTCCAGGAAGTGGACGTTCGCCGCCCACAGCGAGGTCGCACGAGAGGTAAGTATGTGTGACGGGGGTTACTGACTTTGTGCGACACGGGCAGCGATTTGCCCGTGACGCAAAAAGGACGGGGGCGGGTACGATCGATTGTGAAATCGCACAATCGGTCGTACCGTGTAAAGCAGGCTTTAGTTTCCAGTGTTCGCAGCAACTGTAACATATATACAGGAAAATGTGTATCTTGATGGTTTTGGTTGATTTTTGGCTTATGGCAAAATGCCCAAATGGAGATGTGGCCTGTAAAGCATTTCATGCATGTGCCAAATACATAGAATGTTGTTAAAGCTACAGGGTTTTTTTTTAACATACATAATATATTGTTGTTGGGCAATATCCCTATACTCATTGCTTCACTTGCATAGGACTGATTGGTATTTGTGTTATGTTATGACGTCTTTTTTTTGCAAGTTTTTTATTGAAAACTTTTCTGTATTTTGCTTCCTTTGTGTACATATATATTTGTCACATATGGCTATGTCAGTTTTTTTAAGGTAATGGCTTTTTTGCAAGGTGTAGTCATGCCTTCACAGCTGATTTTGAGTTTAAAAATAAATGTATTTTTGTGAAATATGACATTGGTATTGGGCTGGTAAATTGTTTGTTAAAGCTAGCTTATGTGTCTATAATGTCACTATATGCTACACATTGGTGTTGGTTTACTTAGCATCTGTATTTGGCCACAACATATTGTTTAAAGTGACATTGCAAGAACTTAGTGGCATAGTTATGTAATGTTTATGTTACCAACACATATTCTGTTGTTGATTTCTTACAGTGGAAATGGTGAAACGCCGTTGGCGGTCTGCACGCGACCAATTTCGCAGAGCATTTAATCCAGTGGCTACCACAGCTGCAGCTAGCAAGAAAAAAAAAATATGTCCATTATGACAGGCTCAGCTACCTTATGCCAGTGATGGAGGTAACAAAGTAAGTTGATAGTTTATGATCACATGTTTTTTTTTTGTAAAATGTATACCCACATTAATATTGTCATTTTATCACATAGTACCGAAGATAATCTAGAAGACAGTGAGGAGGCCCAGCCCACAGTGGTAACTGCAACATCAGCATCTGAGATGGAGCCAACCTCCTATCAACAACCCACAACCCAAAACTCCATCCAGCCAGAAGCAGAAGAAGTGTCATCTGATTTGGGTTTGCGAACAAGTCAATCCACTATTCCAATCACAGGCCAGTCTACAGGGCAACAAAGTGGCCCATCACCAGTTCTTGCAGAGAGTAGTCCACAACAACATGTAGGCACACTGCCAAGACCAGCAACAAATACCCTGCACACAATAGCTCACTCTATCCGTGGACACAGACATAGGCGTTATGAGGATTTACGCACCCTGCCAGATATCATTGATACCAGAATAATACACATGATGAATTGACTGATGCCAGAGAGTGATGGAGAGAGATTTTGTCGCTCCCTCTCTCCTTCTCTTGCATTGGTTGCACCTGATAGGCAGGACAGGTTAAGGGCGTGCATAATCACACTGATTTCTGCGATTCAACGTCAGCCAGAGCCCATATATGTTTTTGAAGTGATAGAGCAATGGAGAGCAAATCCACGTGGCCCACACACAAACACCACTCAAATAACTGTTGAAATCCAAAATGTTATCTATTACTTAGCCCATATGTGTTGGTATGTTTAATTCTTTAATGGGTTTAACAGCTAAAGACCATTACTCTATCACTTCCAAAAACAGAACCTGCATGTTGTAATGTTGCCTTGCCGCGGACCTGATTTTTCGACCATCCATTTATAACAACTATCTTGTAGGAAAATATGCACGCACATACCCTACTCCATTCACATTCAAACACCTTTATCTATATTGTAAAATCCTGCCAATATGCAGTATCTGCATATGGTCTGGTCCCATACTTGTATTCCAATATTGTCAAAAAAACTATGTTGGCATGACATTATTGCATAATACAGTATGGTAGTTTGTCTGGGATTATGTCCTTGCACAGATTTTGTAAAAAAATAAAAAGAATACAAGGTGTCTTGCAAAAGATGACAGACATACATACTGTAGGTTATTAAAAACAACAGTACAGTTTGATTGTGTTCAAAATTTTTACAAACCATTTATTTCATTAGCAATACTGATTAGGCACAAAACCCAAACCATTATATGGTAACAATGTGGATAACAATAAGGTAAATTATTAATCAAAAATTGAAATATATAGACCTATGTATGGGCATTTTCTCTTTTGTGACACATATGTGTTTGTGATTATGTAACATAGTGATATGACTAAAGGACAATGTCCTAATTAGACAGTATTAGCAAGATTTAAACTAAAATAATCTTTAAACTGATTTCTAACTTGAAGACCAGAAGAGACCAAATTGGTCCTTCCACTACCATTACCAACTAATGGGGCATTTAGAGGTGGCACATCATCAATTTCATCGTCATTGCTTTCATGTAATCTACAGTAATTATGTAAAACTACTGTAGCTTTCATGACAGCCTTGACGGTGGTTGGAGCTGGATGGTGGTTTGATAAATGCGCCATTTTGATGCTAAAATGCCAAAGGCTTGTTCCACATAGCAACGTGCTCTGGCCAATGTGCTATTAAATTGGGCTTTTGATCTGTCCAGTCCACGTCTAGGATAAGGACGCATAAAATGCCTCGACAAGGCAAACCCCTGATCTGCAACCATGACAAATGGTGCATTAGGGCCATTAGTACCAGGTAAAGGTCTAGGTGCAGGCAAATTTAGATTGTCAGACATTAATCGTCTTGCTAAACGTGAGCTTCTGAATATTCTCGCATCAGAGGCACTGCCATAGGCACCAATATCCGCAAAAAGGAAACAGTAGTTAGTGTCTACCAAAGCCAAAATAACAACAGAAAAAAACTTATGGAAATTAAAAAATATTGAGCCAGAGTTAGGTGGTTTCTTCACTCTAATGTGCTTTCCGTCTATGGCACCAATACAGTTAGGAAATGATGTCATCTGAAAAAACTCTTCTGAAATGCGCAATCATCTTGTGATGTAGGCTGTTCATGACTTGATGTTTAAGGGTTTCCCATAGCACAGTGCAGGTATGCAGTATTATCATGCCAATGGTCGATCTTCCCAATAAAATTCCGAAATGTAGACTGCTGAAGGATTGGCCAGTTGCAAGGTAACTAAAAATAAGAAGGACATGACATTACTATGTATATTTTTGATAGTGGTATATGGTTTAGTTACTAATGTTTAATACAATGGCTGGATATATACAATGTGTGTCAATTTTTATTTTTTTTTTAACATGTGAAAGAAAAGTCGTTTATTTCCATATTGGAAATTTACTAATAATTTTGTTTAATAAACATGATATTTTGAGTTTTGAATCTGTTATCATTTTTCTATTGCATGTTTGAATGGGAAAATTAGGCACTGTGACCATGTTATTTGACTCTAAAGTGCTGTTATGGGATATTAAAAGGTTGTAACTATCATACAATGAGGTATATGTTAATATCTGGGTTTTAGTAGCATGTGTTAACATGGAAACACATTTCAAACCATCACACTAACATCTGTGTATACATTTTAACACCTACCGTAAAGTAACCAACAAGCGTTCCTCTGGGGAGATGCTGAGCCGCATACATGTGTCTTGATGCTTCAATAGGTGATACACTAGGCCAAGGATGTTGTCAAATGATGGGATGGTGATATGGCAGTAGGCTTGGAATTTAGGTGGAAATTTGCGCATTTCTCCATATAAAATATTAAAATGGCCATGCGTCTTCCTTAGTTTGACAAGGGGGTGGATCCACATCCTCTTTTCAACAGGTGGTTCTTCTTCAATCATATGTCTCCTAACCCCAAATCGCCTAGAAATCAACCACAGCAAATACATGGTTGCTTCATTGGAGAGAGACATTTTGCAGTCAGTCTAATGAGTGGAAGATGCAAAAAACAATGTTTTGAAGAGGTTTAAAACCTTTTCCAACGATGTGGGACCTAAATTGACCAATTTAGCACACCAGGGTCTCATGATGAAGGCTTAACAACGTTATTTGGATAAGAATGCGGATCTGTAAAAACGGACGGCACACGTATGGCATACGTACGTATTTTATGCCAATACGGACCCTTCACACGTACACACAGAGAGCATACGCCATCACACGGATGCCATACATACCGGAGAAACACCCATAAAAAACGGAACACGGACCCGAAAAACGGACCGTGTCACACGTACGTTTTTTATGCGGAAGTGTGTTTTAGGCCTAACAAAGCAAATGGGAAGTGAAAGAGCTGCTCTGTTGGAGCGTGGTCAAATAAAGACAGAGAATTGCCAGAATAAATCGTCGCAGGGCATAATAAGTAGGTAGTTAACAACTACCTGCTGGTAAGTTCTTAGCGCCATAGTCTTAAAAACACTTAAAGTCCCAAATAACCCCTTTAAAACAATGAAGATTTTTAAAGGGAACCAAACATCAGGATTTCATGTATAAGGTGCAGCCAGTGCAGTACTGGCACTATCAGGCACATTGTGTACATACCATCAGGGGGCAGCTCGGGTGTTTAGGCAGTGAAATCCAACTTTATAAAGTTTGAAAAATCAAGCACTTTTTGATTGACATGTGCACCTCTCTCCTAATATCCGGGCGGGTTATGCTAGTGTATCCCCGCCCCCCCCCCCGCCGCCTGTTCCTCCCTCTCTCTGGTTGTATTCAAATTTCTCTCTTCAGAAACATGGCGACGGAGTTGGCACCTGCGCATGGCGCTTATCTGCGGCGCCATGTTTTTGAAGCCCACAGTAGCTAGTATTACCTGCAGCTACGATATCGTGCCGGCCCGGTACACCGTGACTGGGTCTCGCAGCACTGCCGTCACGGGGTCATCTGAGTCCATTGTGAACTTACCTCACCTAACCCCCGATGTCGCTGGCAGGCTGCTGTCGGCTTTTTCCTGTGGTGTCCCGGTGTCCTAGGTGGCTGGTGTGCTGGCACGGTGTCCTGGGGCGGCACGATATCGTAGCTGCAGGTAATACTAGCTACTGCGGGCTTCAGAAACATGGCGCCGGAGATAAGCGCTATGCGCAGGCGCCAACTCCGGTGCCATGTTTCTGAAGAGAGAAATTTGAATACAACCAGAGAGAGGGAGGAACAGGCGGTGGGGGCGCGGGGATACACGTGCATTACCCGCCCGGACATTAGGAGAGTGGTGCACATGTCAATCAAAAAGTGCTTGATTTTTCAAACTATTTAAAGTTGGATTTCACTGCCTAAACACCCGAGCTGCCCCCTGATGGTATGTACAATGTGCTTCATAGTGCCAGTACTGCACTGGCTGCACCTTATACATGAAAATCCTGATGTTTGGTTCCCTTTAAATAATAATACCTATTAAAGTGAAACATTAAAGGGGTTCACCAAGAATGTAATAAAAACGTCCCCATCACATATTTCAAACATCAACTTATCTTAGTCACGTGTCCGGAAGGGTTGCAGACTAAAGAAGCTCCAGACCTGTCTTAACTGTCAAAAAGCAACATTATTAGTAAACATACCTCACTCATCCATAATGGAAAGCTGTGACAGGAGAAAAATAAATCTTTTCCTCACTGATCGAGTTCGATGGGGTTTTTTGTCCAGCCTTAGCCCTGCTAAGTATTGAACTTATTTCAAATTTTTTGTATTTTTTTAATCTCATGAGGCAAAGGATTAAAATTTAAAAAATTTGTTTAATGATTTACTAACAAAATTATCATCGAATTCACCAATGTATAAGAATGCAACATATTGACGTGCACTGTTGATCTGACATGATTGCTCTAGTCACAACACCGGGAGCACAGCAGTGGCAGGAGGCTAGAGCTGGACCCAGGGAGGGTGAGTACCTGATATGTTTCTTATTTTATTTACTTAAGCGTCTTTGGTATAGTGCCATCGCCACTGTACTGGCCTGCCTTTCCCCAGCAGGGATACCGACTCACTGCCGTGGCTGGACTGCACCCTGCGCCCCTCCACGTATGTCTTTTTTGCTTTCTGCTCCCGGGGCCTGTGCACACCACACAGGTCCCATGGAGTGCGCTTAGGGCTCATGTGCTCCTACTCTTAAAGAGCCAGTGCACCTATTCCCAGAAGTGCCTCTCAGCCTATGGCAGAGAACCACTAGGTACTTAAGACATCCTCCCAATAGGGAAGGTGCCTTAGCCCTTTTAGCTAGCTAGTTGTCAGGTCCCATTTGTCCACGGTCTTTTACCTTCAGCCGTGTCCACTAAGCTGTACAATCTTCCAGTACCTGCCGTATGCTCTGTACTCTGCCTCAGCGATCCCAGCTGCACCTGTCAGCACTAGAGACTCTGCCTGTCTGTATCTGAGCTCATTTCAGCCCTGGGGGTCAGCTGCCACATTCCTGGACACTGGCCTGGGAGTGGCATCTGGTGTCCACCCGGTAGACGCTAAGTCAAGTCCCTCTCCCCCCAGGTTTAGCCCAGGTTCCCCTGTGGTCCAGTGGGTCCACGCCTGCTTGCTGCCTAAACACTGGCGAGTGCTAAATTTGGCTTTATTTTACTGAAAGTGGACATCATTTTTTCAGAATTTGTTTTTTCCTGAACTCCAAAATCTACTAAATACCCTCATCATCTCTCCCCTCGACTACTGCAATATCCTCTTCTGTGGCCTCCCAAATAACACTCTCACGCCTGTCCAATTCATCCTTAACTCTGCTCTGTGGTCTCCAGTATGTCTCCTGTGTCCCTGCAGCTTCCGATACCTCAGCTACCTTCTTGCAGTCTCCAGGATGTCTCCTGTCTGCCTGCGGCTTCTGGTGCCTCAGCAACCTTCCTGAGGTCTCCAGGATGTCTACTGGTGTCTATAGCTTCTAGCACCTCAGCTACCTTCCTGCGGTCTCCAGGATGTCTCCTGTCTCCTTGCGGTTTCTGGTACTTCAGCTTACTTCCTGCGGTCTACAGGATGTCTCTGGGTTGCCTGCGGCTTATAATACTTCAGCTACCTTCCTGCGGTCTCCACGATGTCTCCTGTCTGCCTGCGGCTTCCAGTACCTCAAAAGATTATATGAATAATCAGGTCCATGTTAAGACATTTAAAGGAGTCACCACCAAACCAACATGTTCCTACAAAAGACCTCCATATTTTTATATATACTGTCAATAAGCATAAAGAACCAAATAGATCGGTTTCCTAATAAACATGCTTTATTTCATACAATTTTTAATTTTTCATATAATATCATAAGGATGCAAAAAGGGAACAAAGCAAGAAACAACGATGTGCACATGTTAAAACTGCAAACTGCAGGGGGGTGTGTCTGAATAAACAGCGTCTGAGGGAAACAATCATATAACATTAATAATCATCACAACTCTCCATGGATGGAATATGAATACTCGTGTCAATATGTGAGCATGTCAATCACATGTGGGATCGGTAGTAAACATGGCAAATAGACAATCAACAAGTATAATATATAATTACAAATGACACATACATAAATGCACATATCAATTCCCAGTGACTGCAGCAAAACCACATTTGACAAATAGAGTACGTGTTAGCAGACCGCACAATACCAGGGTCTGTCTCACATGGAGGATTGCGGAACCACCTGGGACCATGTACAAGTATAATAACCTACCCAAGTGTCACCGCAGACACCGTGCAGACACACCACCCTGCACCTCGACGCGTTTCGCTATCGCTTCGTCGGGAGGTGCAGGTGTGATGTGTAAGGCTGCCTTTTAACCCGGACAAGTAAAACTTACCGTCCTATGGCGGCGCGCTCCGGTGATCAGATGTCCAACCTCCACTGCGACCGGCGTCCAGGAACACAGTGCGCGCATGCGCGCACACTCTGCACCTGATAGGACGCCAGGCACAGGGGAGGAGAGGAGATCAGACCACTGTGCGCGCACAGGACAGAAGCCAGAACCGCAATTTTTAAAGAGGTATGCAAAGAGGGCAAACATGCAATTGCAATTATAAGATAAAATAAGCAATTGTATTTCATTATATTCTTTTCACAAGCATGAGATACTCTGAGGATTCCCAAATCAGGCCGGTTCCTCTTCTCTATAGTAGATTGTTGTGCTTTTCCATATGTCCAAGAAATAAACAGCCATATCTAAAAAATATATTAAAATAAAATATTAAAACATGTGGTGAACAACAGGCAGCCAGAGATCCAACACCTCTTACCAGGACAGAACCGTGAGCCCAGTCAGTTATTAAATTAAATTAAAAATGGCTTATAACTAATAACATCATTTAGACCTTTGGGTTTAACAGTGTCTAAGATTGTTATCCATCGGGCTTCCTTTTGATGTAATAGATTTTTCATATCTCCACCTCTTGCCCCAAAGTGGATCTTCTCTATACCCCTAAATTTAAGTAATCGCCAATTGCAATTGTGCTTATCTTTAAAATGTTTAGGAATATTTTTTAAAAGGCAAATTTCTTCGGGTTTGTGTATCTTGACAGCATTTTTTATATCCCGGATATGCTCCAGAATACGTACCCGGAACTCACGAGTAGTCAAACCGACATAAATCAGTCCACAGGGACAGATGGCCCAGTAGATGATCCAGGAGGTTCAACAGTTAATAAAGTGTACAATTTTGTACGTGTTTTCCTGAGACGAGTCCCAGAACTCCTCCACACGATCAATTTGTGGGCAAGCTCCACAGTCACCACATGACCGTGAACCCCACCTTGGACCTTTATTAATGCCAAAAAGATTCCACTCTACTTTAGGGGTATAGTGACTCCTCACAATCTGATCTTTTAGGGTTTTAGCCCTTTTTGGTGTTATTGCCGGACGGGGGGTTAAAGTACTGGCTAGATCATTGTCAGTTAAAAGTACCGACCAATATCTATTAACAATCTCGGACATCTCCCTCCATTGTGCATGATAAGGGGTGATGAATCGGGCCACTCCCCCATCATCATTTTTCTTACCCCGTTTTAATAATACATCACGTGGAGTCTCCTTGGCCCTATCATAGCCGGCCTGAATGGTTTGTTCATGATAATGGCGAGCCCTGAACCGCCTCTTAAGGTCTATAGATTGCCGTTCGAACAAGGGATCGCTGGAACACACACGACGGGCCCGCAAAAACTGACCCGTGGGGATAGATTTAATTACCTGTTTAGGATGTGATGACTTCGCGCTCAGGATCGAATTGATCTTTTCTAAATATATCAGTACATAAGAGTCCGTCCGACCCTTTGAAAACCCGCACATCCAAGTAGTCAATCTTCTCACTGCTATAAACATAAGTGAGATGAATGTTATTGTTGTTGAGTCGCTGCATAAAGATGTCCAGCTGATTGATCTCCCCCTGCCAAATCAAAAAAATATCATCGATGAAACGCAGCCACATATGAACTGTGCTTCCAGTACCTCTGCTACATTTCTGCATGTCTACAGGAAATCTCCTGGCTCCCTGCAGCTTCCAGTACATCAGTTAACTGTCTGCATGTGGCTTTATATATCTTTGTAACCTGTCTGCAGTATTCAGGAAGTCTCCTGTCTGTCTGTGGATTCCAGTACCTCTGCTACCTTCCTGTGGTCTACATGATGTCTCCTGTCTATCTGCGGCTTCTAGTACCTCTGCTACTTTTCTGCTGTCTCCACAATATCTCCTGGCTCCCTGTGGCTTCCAGTACCTCAGTTACCTGTCTGCATGCGGCTTTATATACCTTTGTAACGTTTATATACCTTTGTAAGCTTTTTCCTTTCTTTGAGCGAATTACTATAAAAGTAGATGAATTCCGGAAGAGACAGACACTCTCGCCTACTGATCCCTGAAGGTGATTTTGAGCTGTCTCCTCATATATGAGAATAAAATCTTCAACGGGAGCAGATGTCTCCAGTTTCCTTGATTGATAAATAAGAAATGTTACTGTCACATAGTCTTCCAAGACCTCTGCTACCCGTCCCCAATCTTCCAAGACCTCTGCTACCTGTCCCCGATCTTCCAAGACCTCTGCTACCTGTCCCCGATCTTCCAAGACCTCTGCTACTCATCCCCGATATTCCAAGACCTCTGCTACTCGTCCCCGATATTCCAAGACCTCTGCTACTCGTCCCCGATCTTCCAAGACCTCTGCTACTCGTTCCCAATATTCCAAGACCTCTGCTACTCGTCCCCGATAATCCAAGACCTCTGCTACTCGTCCCCGATAATCCAAGACCTCTGCTACTCGTCCCCGATCTTCCAAGACCTCTGCTACTCATTCCCGATATTCCAAGACCTCTATTACTCATCCCCGATCTTCCAAGATCTCTGCTACTCGTCCCCGATCTTCCAAGACCTCTGCTACTCGGCCCCGATCTTTCAAGATCTCTGCTACTCGTCCGCAATCTTCCAAGACCTCTGCTACGTGTCTGTTTGCGACTTCCACAACTTCTGCTACTCGTCCTCGATCTTCCAAGATCTCTGCTACTCGTCCCCGATCTCCAAGATCTCTGCTACTCGTCCCCGATATTCCAAGACCTCTGCTACTCGTCGCCAATATTCCAAGATCTCTGCTACTCGTCCCCGATCTTCCAAGACCTCTGCTACTCCTCCCCGATATTCCAAGACCTCTGCTACTCGTCCCCAATATTCCAAGACCTCTGCTACTCGTCCCCGATCTTCCAAGACCTCTGCTACTCCTCCCCGATATTCCAAGACCTCTGCTACTCGTCCCCAATATTCCAAGACCTCTGCTACTCGTCCCCGATATTCCAAGACCTCTGCTACTCGTCCCCGATATTCCAAGACCTCTGCTACTCATCCCCAATATTCCAAGACCTCTGCTACTCGTCCCCAATATTCCAAGGCTTCTGCTACTTGTCCCCGATATTCCAAGACCTCTGCTACTCGTCCCCGATCTTCCAAGACCTCTGCTACTCATCCCCGATCTTCCAAGACCTCTGCTACTCATCCCCGATCTTCCAAGACCTCTGCTACTCGTCCCTAATATTCCAAGACCTCTTCTACTCGTCCCCGATCTTCTAACACCTCTGCTACTCATCCCCGATATTCAAAGACCTCTGCTACTCGTCCCCGATATTCCAAGACCTCTGCTACTCGTCCCCGATCTTCCAAGACCTCTGCTACTCGTCCCCGATCTTCCAAGACCTCTGCTACTCGTTCCCGATATTCCAAGACCTCTATTACTCGTCCCCGATCTTCCAAGATCTCTGCTACTCATCCCCGATCTTCCAAGACCTCTGCTACTCGGCCCCGATCTTTCAAGATCTCTGCTACTCGTCCGCAATCTTCCAAGACCTCTGCTACGTGTCTGTTTGCGACTTCCACAACTTCTGCTACTCGTCCTCGATCTTCCAAGATCTCTGCTACTCGTCCCCGATCTCCAAGATCTCTGCTACTCGTCCCCGATATTCCAAGACCTCTGCTACTCATCGCCAATATTCCAAGATCTCTGCTACTCGTCCCCGATCTTCCAAGACCTCTGCTACTCGTCCCCAATATTCCAAGACCTCTGCTACTCGTCCCCGATATTCCAAGACCTCTGCTACTCGTCCCCGATCTTCCAAGACCTCTGCTACTCCTCCCCGATATTCCAAGACCTCTGCTACTCGTCCCCAATATTCCAAGACCTCTGCTACTCGTCCCCGATATTCCAAGACCTCTGCTACTCGTCCCCGATATTCCAAGACCTCTGCCACTCGTCCCCAATATTCCAAGACCTCTGCTACTCGTCCCCTATATTCCAAGACTTCTGCTACTCGTCCCCGATATTCCAAGACCTCTGCTACTCGTCCCCGATCTTCCAAGACCTCTGCTACTCGTCCCCGATCTTCCAAGACCTCTGCTACTCATCCCCGATCTTCCAAGACCTCTGCTACTCGTCCCTAATATTCCAAGACCTCTGCTACTCGTCCCCGATATTCCAAGACATCTGCTACTCGTCTCCGATATTCCAAGATTTCTGCTACTCGTCTGTTTGCGACTTTCAGTGCATCAGTTTGTGAGCCCTCGAGAACACTTAGAAATACAATTAAAAATGGGAGCTTGTCGTACACACACAGCCAACTCCATACACGTTGTACACACATGGCTTCGCTCCGTACATGTCGTACACACACGGCTCCGCTCTGTATAAATTGTACACATATGGCTCCGCTCTGTATAAATTGTACACATATGGCTCCGCTCTGTATAAATTGTACACACACCGCCCCACCCTGTACACCTCATACACACACAGCTCCGCTCCATACACCTCAAACACACACGTCTCCGCTCCGTACACCTCGTACACACACAGGTCCGCTCCGTACACCTCGTACACACACGGCTCTGCTCCGTACACCTCGTACACACACGGCTCTGCTCCGTACACCTTGTACACACACGGCTCTGCTCCGTACACCTCGTACACACACGGCTCTGCTCCGTACACCTCGTACACACACGGCTCCGCTCCGTACACCTTGTACACACACGGCTCCGCTCCGTACACCTCATACACACACGGCTCTGCTCCGTACACCTCGTACACACACGGCTCTGCTCCGTACACCTCGTACACACACAGCTCCGCTCCGTACACCTCAAACACACACGTCTCCGCTCCGTACACCTCGTACACACACAGGTCCGCTCCGTACACCTCAAACACACACGTCTCCGCTCCGTACACCTCGTACACACACAGGTCCCCTCCGTACACCTCGTACACACACGGATCCGCTCCATACACCTCGAACACACACGGCTCTGCTCCGTACACCTCATACATACACAGCTCTGCTCCATACACCTCGTACACACACGACTCCGCTCCGTACACCTCGTACACACACAGCTCAGTTCAGTACACGTGGTACACACACGGCTCTGCTCCATATACCTCGTACACACACAGCTCTGCTACATCCACGCTGTAAATCCCTCCTGACCCCACACATAAACTTCCCCTCATCCAGCACCATGACAACCAGCACAGCAGAGTCCTGCATACACTGAGGAGCTGATCATGTGACCCCTGACTCCTCCCCTCCATGTGACATCATCACAGGTCCTGTAAGCACAGAGCACCATATATCTAGTGTGCGGCTCTGCAGGTGGAGGTAGGTGCAGGGTCTCCATTATTTGGGGTCTTCATCATTATCTTGTTTAATTCATAGATCGTGGTTCTCTATATATATGTTTTTATCTCACCATACCTGTTTGGTGCCTCTATTTTGAAAGAGTGCACACCTTGCACTATTTTAGTTTTAATTGAGCACCAACCCTCCTATGACGTTTAACTGTGTATCCTTTAAATAATAACTAACCTGAGATAATACACATTCCATGAATAAGACCCTCTGGTCGAAACGCGTAGGATAACCCACACGCCTTCCACTTTGTGTCTCTGTGCTCCCCGTACAGTCTGTAAGATTTTATTTGCAATTTGCAACCAATAAATTCAAGTTTTAATTTATCCACCTCTCCCTGATGCTGGATTTCTGCTTCTTCTGATTCATCATTATCATTAACCCCTTCATGTCTTGACTATTTTCAACTTTAACCATTTAATGACCAGTTTACCTTGTTCCTGACCAGACTCCTTTTCATTTTGTTTTTTGTTCAGTATAACCCCTTAAGGACGACGCCAGTTTTGTACTTCATGACTCGGCCATTTTTTGCAATTCTGATCGGTGTCACTTTGACAGGTTTCGAGAGGTAACGCCAAAAAGTGGACAACACGGTTGTTCCCCACTTTCTTATGAGCGTACTGATACCCCACATGTGGTCAGAAACCTTTATTTGGACAAATGGGAGGAGCCGGAACAGAAGGAGCAATATCTGAATTTTGGAAAGCAAATTTGGCTGAAATAGATTGCGGGCACCATGTTGCATTTGAGGTACTTAAACAGCAGAAACCCCCCACAAGTGACCCCATTTAGGAAGCTAGACCCCTCAAGGATTTTATCCAGGGGTATAGGGAGCATTTTGAACCCACAATTACTTCACAGAATTTGATAACATTAGGTTGTCATATTGAAAATTTTCATTTTTTTTTTAACAAAACTGAAGCTTTAGTACCAAATTTCTCATTCTTTCAAGAGGAAACACCAAAAAGTGAACTACATAGTTTGTTCTCCCAATTTTTATGAGCGCAGGGATACTCCACATGTGGCCAAAAACCTCTGTTTGGACAAACGGGAGGGCTCAGAACGGAAAAAGCCCCATTTAAATTTTCGAAAAGGTGAAATAAATTGCGGGCACCATGTCTCATTTGCAGGGCCCCTAAGGTACTTATACAGAAGAAACCCCCACAAGAGACCCCATTTTGGAAACTAGACCCCTCAATGATTTTATTCAGGGTTACTGTGAGCATTTTAAATCCACAGGTACTTCACAAAAATGTTGTTGTAATGCCAAGTTTAGGCTGTGTGCTCACGATTCGGTGACACTGTGTCTAGGATGCAGTGCCAGCCCTCCTGCAGAGATGTGAATGTTGTCCACAGGTCAGCACAGCTGCCCGTGACCACGATCCAGGTTCAGGCTGCTGCGGATTTTATTCACCCTGCGAAGAACACCTCCCACTCCTGAATCCAAGACTTCTTCCGACCTGCACCAACCCTCTGGAACGCTCTACCCCAAGAAGTTAGGACAAATCACAACTTACTCAGCTTCAGACGCACCCTAAAGACGCATCTTTTTAGGGCGGCCTATCACACTCCCTAATCAGAATAGATTCATCTAGTCCCTCTACAACCTCTCACAACATAACTCCACATCAAATTCCATGGCACCCAAAGGCATCTCAAGGCTCGGGCCCACTGGTCGAGGAAACCACTATCTAGCCCCCATTTCCGTGAGCTGGCTGCATTGTCATTGTAAATAAGCACTTGTACCTTGCCCCTCCCCCCCATCTCATTGTAGATTGTAAGCTGTCACGAGCAGGGTTGTGTTTTTTCTTTTTTTTTCCTCTAAATATTGTATTTCTATAACAGTTACTTGTTTGTATATGATCCTCCTGAATTGTAAAGCGCTGCGGAATATGTTGGCGCTATAGAAATAAAGATTATTATTATATTATCTCCACAGCATAAACTGACATCCTGCGTCTCAGGAAGCCGCACCGCTGGTCAGTTTATACTGCAGATAAAAGAAGCTTGTATTGCACAACATCACAGTCAAAACACTCTGTGTCCAAACCGCTGCAAATCTTGATCATGGGCACATAGCCTAAAAAGCTAGGATGGATAGTATGGCTAGATAAATAGATGTCAACACATATATAATGTCCCACCCCCCTGCATATTCTAAGCTGCCACCCTTTAGTAACTTTCATGTGGCACTAAAGGGTGCCTAGTAGTGTTGAGCGGACCCGGATCCGCACGGTTTGAGCGCCCGATCCGAGTCCGACCAGTACCCGGGATTCGGGGCGCACGATCCGGATCCATTTTTTTTTTTTGTTTTTTTTTCTCTCCCTCTCTCTCTCTCCCTCCCCCCCTCCCTCCTCTCTCTCTCTCTCCCCTCTCCCCTCTCTCCCTCTCTCGTCCCGGATCCGGCTCCCCATTCATTTACATGGCCACGGATTCCGGATCGGATCCGGACTTCGACGGCAATCCGATCCGGATCCGCCGGACCCGGATTATGACCGATCCGCTCAACTCTAGTGCCTAGCCTTGTATTTAGCCCAGAAAAAAAAAAATGATTAAAAACAAAAACTTTGGCCACACCGGGGGACTGGGGAAGGAGATTTATCTCCTATCTGACATGTTTGATCATGCTAGGTGGGAGATAAATCATTTTTTTAAGATGCAATTCGTGATCTCTAGGGTCTCAGCTAGGTAGCTGAAACCACAGAGATTTTCCGACGCTGGGGGGTACTATACATTTTTTTCTTGCCACCATTTTAAAACAGCGGATCAGAATAAGTACCTTTTCTGCCATCGTTTTAATCCTTAAGGCTGTCATAAAGGGGTTATAGATCTGTGAAAATCTTTTTTCTTGTTTGGACATTCAAGTAATTTTTGCGTCTTTTTCCGTGATTTGCTCGGCTTCATTTTCCTGTTACTGTCGTCGTCTTTATTGTTTTTTTGCTTTTATGATGAGGCTGAAGTTGGTTTCTTATTAGGCAATTATTTTTTTTTAATGGTGTTTAGGAATAAAAATAAAAAAATGACAACAATATAATCCACTGCAGTGCGGAGCCCGGGTGTGAATACACTTAAAATCACCAACAAAAATGATAAAACTGGAACCAAAATGGGCATCAAAGTGGCACCGAAGAGCGTTATGGAAAGGGTTAAATGGCCTTTGGCCACTGATCTATATAGGTAAAACCATAATAATTTGCGCATAGACTGAAATCAGAGAACAATGGCGGCTTTCCCTTTGTGATTACAAGTTAATGCCAGAAACCCATTTACATCAGCCGGAAGTGAACTTCATAAAACACCAGTTACTTTATTCACATCTGGGTGAATTGGCTATTTGCTCACTTTGATGCCAGTTCTCATGCTCAAAACCCATTTTGGCCGGGCTGGAGTGACCTGAATCTGATGCGAGACATCACTATGTGTGTAATATTGGTGTGAAATCAATGGGCCAAAGTCATTTAACCCCTTAAAAACACCAGTTACTTAGCCAAATTTCCCAGATTTAAATATTTACTCACCTTGCTGCCAGTTCTGATGCTCAGATCATTTGGGCCGGGCTGGAGTGACCTGAGTTAGATGCGAGACATCACTATATAATGGTGGTGTGAGATCAGTCGCCAAAGTCATTTAACCCTTTCAAAAATGCCTTTTGGTGCCATTTTGATGCTCATTTTGTACCGGTTGTATACTTTTTTTTTGCTGGTTTTAAGTGTATTCACATCAGGGCTCCGCACGCTATTGTAATTTATTATTGTGATTTTTTTTTTTTTTCTGTTTGTTGTTAACCTGTAAAAAACAAAACAAAACAGAAAAATAATCCAAAAAAGAAACCAACTTCAGCATTGTGTTTTTATTGCTGATGTAGAGTGATACCGGTCGGAAAAAAGGGTACCACATACAGTCAGGGCCAGAAATATTTGGACAGTGACACAAGTTTTGTTATTTTAGCTGTTTACAAAAACATGTTCAGAAATACAATTATATATATAATATGGGCTGAAAGCGCACACTCCCAGCTGCAATATGAGAGTTTTCACATCCAAATCGGAGAAAGGGTTTCAGAAATCATAGCTCTGTAATGCATAGCCTCCTCTTTTTCAAGGGACCAAAAGTAATTGGACAAGGGACTCTAAGGGCTGCAATTAACTCTGAAGGCGTCTCCCTCGTTAACCTGTAATCAATGAAGTAGTTAAAAGGTCTGGGGTTGATTACAGGTGTGTGGTTTTGCATTTGGAAGCTGTTGCTGTGACCAGACAACATGCGGTCTAAGGAACTCTCAATTGAGGTGAAGCAGAACATCCTGAGGCTGAAAAAAAAGAAAAAATCCATCAGAGAGATAGCAGACATGCTTGGAGTAGCAAAATCAACCGTCGGGTACATTCTGAGAAAAAAGGAATTGACTGGTGAGCTTGGGAACTCAAAAAGGCCTGGGCGTCCACGGATGACAACAATGGTGGATGATCACCGCATACTTTCTTTGGTGAAGAAGAACCCGTTCACAACATCAACTGAAGTCCAGAACACTCTCAGTGAAGTAGGTGTATCTGTCTCTAAGTCAACAGTAAAGAGAAGACTCCATGAAAGTAAATACAAAGGGTTCACATCTAGATGCAAACCATTCATCAATTCCAAAAATAGACAGGCCAGAGTTAAATTTGCTGAAAAACACCTCATGAAGCCAGCTCAGTTCTGGAAAAGTATTCTATGGATAGATGAGACAAAGATCAACCTGTACCAGAATGATGGGAAGAAAAAAGTTTGGAGAAGACAGGGAACGGCACATGATCCAAGGCACACCACATCCTCTGTAAAACATGGTGGAGGCAACGTGATGGCATGGGCATGCATGGCTTTCAATGGCACTGGGTCACTTGTGTTTATTGATGACATAACAGCAGACAAGAGTAGCCGGATGAATTCTGAAGTGTACCGGGATATACTTTTAGCCCAGATTCAGCCAAATGCCGCAAAGTTGATCGGACGGCGCTTCATAGTACAGATGGACAATGACCCCAAGCATACAGCCAAAGCTACCCAGGAGTTCATGAGTGCAAAAAAGTGGAACATTCTGCAATGGCCAAGTCAATCACCAGATCTTAACCCAATTGAGCATGCATTTCACTTGCTCAAATCCAGACTTAAGACGGAAAGACCCACAAACAAGCAAGACCTGAAGGCTGCGGTTGTAAAGGCCTGGCAAAGAATTACGAAGGAGAAAACCCAGCGTTTGGTGATGTCCATGGGTTCCAGACTTAAGGCAGTGATTGCCTCCAAAGGATTCGCAACAAAATATTGAAAATAAAAATATTTTGTTTGGGTTTGGTTTATTTGTCCAATTGTTTTTGACCTCCTAAAATGTGGAGTGTTTGTAAAGAAATGTGTACAATTCCTACAATTTCTATCAGATATTTTTGTTCAAACCTTCAAATTAAACGTTACAATCTGCACTTGAATTCTGTTGTAGAGGTTTCATTTCAAATCCAATGTGGTGGCATGCAGAGCCCAACTCGCGAAAATTGTGTCACTGTCCAAATATTTCTGGACCTAACTGTATATACCCTGCCACTGACTGACTGCAGCTCAGCATTAAAAGTCAGTGCCGAGAGTGCAGTGACTAAAATTGCATCGGTGCCACCCCTATGAATGAAAGCTGGGCGTTGTTATAATACAAGTGGCGTTGTCTATTGGTCATGAGTGGCTTGATACAAGGAATGTGACAGTTGTAGCCCATGTCCTGGATATGTCTGTGTGTGGTGGCTCTTGAAGCAATGACTCCAGCAGCAGTCCACTCATTGTGAATCTCCTCCAAATTTTTGAATGGCCTTTTCTTAACAATCCTATCAAAGCTGCGGTTATCCCAGTTGCTTGTGCACCTTTTTCTACCACTCAAGTTTCCATTAATATGCTTGGATACAGCACTCTGTGAACAGCCAACAATGACCTTTTGTGGCTTACTCTCATTGTGGAGTGTGTCAATGACTGCCTTCTGGACATCTGTCAAGTCAGCTGTCTTCCCCATGATTGTGTAGCCTACAGAACCAGACTAAGGGACCATTTTAAATGCTTAGGAAGCCTTTGTAGATATTTTGTGGTAATTATTTTAATTTTCTGAGAAAATGACTTTTGGGTTTTCATTGGCTGTAATCCAATGAAGCCATAATCATCAACGTTAACAGAAATAAACACGTTAAATAGATCCCTCTGTGTATAATGACTATATAATCTATAATAAACATGTGAAATAGATCCCTCTGTGTGTAATGACTCTATAATATATAGGATTAGATCCCTCTGTGTGTAATGACTCTATAAAATATATAGCGATAGATCCCTCCGTATGTAATGATTCTATATAATATATAGGAATAGATCCCTCTGTGTATAATGACTCTATATAATATATAGGAATAGATCCCTCTGTGTGTAATGACTCTATATAATATATATGAATAGATCCCTTTGTGTGTAATGACTCTATATAATATATAGTAATAGATCCCTCTGTGAGTAATGACTCTATAAAATATATAGAGATAGATCCCTCCATATGTAATGACTCTATATAATATATAGGAATAGATCCCTCTGTGTATAATGACTCTATATAATATATAGGAATAGATCCCTCTGTGTGTAATGACTCTATATAATATATAGGAATAGATCCCTCTGTGTGTAATGACTCTATATAATATATATGAATAGATCCCTTTGTGTGTAATGACTCTATATAATATATAGGAATAGATCCCTCTGTGTATAATGACTATATAATATATAGGAATAGATCCCTCTGTGTGTAATGACTCAATATAATATATAGGAATAGTTCCTTTTGGGTTTAATGACTCTATAATATATAGGAATAGATCCCTCTGTGTGTAATGACTCTATATAACATATAGGAATAGATCCCTCTGTGTGTAATGACTCTATATAACATATAGGAATAGATCCCTCTGTGTGTAATGACTCTATATAATATATTCGTTTCCCTTTTTGTATTGACTTACTGAAATAAATTAACTTTTTGATGATATTGTAATTTATTGAGATGCACCTGTATATATTTATGACCACCTGTAAATATTTCTTAGCTATTTTGTAACAATTGTTATTTTGTATATATGGCTGTTTTTGTACCTAATAACAGAGATTTGGATTGACAGTGGTATTTTCCTATATTTCACACATTTGGAAAGGGAGGGTGTGTCAGTTCAGTATTTAGAGTTTTTTTATTTTCATCTTACTTCTAGCGATGTGCGAGTGTAATTGTTACTATTTGCTACTCTCATGATATTACGATTATCAGGATACTCGTCATATTGCACGTTTTTGACTATTTGCCTCGCTATATTCGGATGTCCCACCCAGCCAGTTTGGCGCCTGATTTGCAGTTGCTAAATATGCTAGGCTTCTTAACCAATCACAGTAATGCTGCAGCCATCTTGGTTGTAGCATAACTGTGATTGCCTGGCCGCATAGCGTCATAGGGTCTATAAAATCCCTTCCGTCGCCATTTTCCGCACATTGCATCCGGAGCTAGCGTTTTATGAGTATAGGGATAGAATAAGCAGTGGCTAGGGAGAGTGTAGGCTTATTTTTAACAGAAAAAGCCCTTTTCAGGGCTACCTGCAGTGTATAAGTCAGTGTAGTGACTGGAGGGACAGATACTCGAGCAGGGACAGAGTTTAAAGGAGCGTATCACTACCTCCATAGTACCATCCAGAGTACAATAGCTCTTTTAACCCCTTCACGACTGCGGGCAGTAAAGTTACGTCCTATTTTAACGTGACTTAATGACCAGGAACGTAACTTTACTGCCTAAAGTTCATTTGACTGCCGTGGCCATGCTGTTTCTTACAGCAGGGGACCTCTGCTTGACCCCAGGAGGGGTGGCATCGGCACCCCCTATCGACGATCGTTGTGATTGGCTGTTCAAATCTGAACCGCCAACCACATAATTCGCACTGGTTCCGGCTAAAACAATGCCTGAACCAGTGCGATACTGAGATCCTGCTATGAGGTGCCGCAGCAGCTGCAGTAGATCATAGCAGGAGATCAAACATGGTGCCCCCCAGCCCCTGCAGCACTGATTGGAGCGATCGTGCTATGACACGCAATCGCTCCAATCAGCGTGCAGTGGGGCGGTCTGATCTGAAGTTGACCGCCCTCCTCAGGCCTGTGTTGGTCTGGAGAGCCCTCCCCCCAACATTTCTGCAGCATGCACTGGCTGGTACTTGTGGTACCGCTGCTGCTGCCACCGCCGCCGCTGATGCCACCGATCCTGCTCCCCCTGTAAGTATTGCGCACTGCCCCTGCGTGCTCCCGTGATGGCCCCTGCGCGCTCCCATCATGGCCCCTGCCAGTGCTGATGTGCCCCCCCCGCTGCGATGTGCCCCCCCACTGCAATCGCTCCCCCCCGCTGCAATCTGCCCCCATGCGATCTCAATTCTGCTCCCATGCTTCTGCCTCTGCTTCTGCGGTCTCCCCCTCCCCCTCTGATCTCCCTCTCCGATGTTCCCTACCTGCCTCCACCGGGTCGTCCGAGGTCTTCACTGGCCCGATCACATCTGCTTCCATCGCTGAGTCCTTCCTGGGTCTTCTGATGACCTGTTCAACTTCATGCCTGCTACTCTCCTGTAAGAAGCTGTCCGCGTTCTCCCTTCTATTCCTCCTGCAGTTCCTCTGGTCAGTGATCCTCCTGCAAATCTTCTGGGTGCTGTGAGTATAATTTTTTTTTTTATCCCCTGTCCATTTTCACACCTCATCCATCCGTGCGTCCCGACGAGCGCTGATCAGTGATGCAGATAACGTATCTGCATCCGTGGTCAATTTTCGGCGGCACTTCTTTTTTTTTGTCCGTATCTTGCGTCGTTTTTTTTTGCACCTCATCCGTGTGTGCATCCTGCAGCGACCGAGTGCTGGTCAGGGATGCACATAACGGATCGGCGTCTGTGCTCAATTTTCGTCATGACTTTTTTTTTTTTACGTATCCCTGTCATTTTTTGTGTCTCATCAGTCCGTGCGTCCTGCAGCGGCCGATCAGTGATGCACATCACTGCACGGGAGTCTGCGTTTGAAAAGTCAAATGGCGTTCCTTCCCTTCTGAGCCCCGCCATTCGCCCAAACAATTACTTTCCACCACATATGAGGTATCTGCGTACTCAGGAGAAATTGCACAATAAATTTAATGGTGCATTTTTTCCTGACACCCTTGTAAAAAAAAAAAAAGCTACCTGGTTCAAGTAACAGTTATGGGGTAAAAAAAAAAAATGTATTCATGGCTCAACATTATCAACATCTGTGGAGCCCCTGGGGGCTCGAGGAGCTCACCAAACATCTAGATAAATTCCTTGAGGGGTCTAGTTCCAAAATGGGTCACTTGTTGGGGGGCTCTACTGTTTAGGCACCATAGGGGGTCTCCAAACGTGACATGGCGTCAGCTAATGATTCCAACCAATTTTGCTGTCAAATGGCGCTCTTTCCCATCTGAGCCGCGCCATGCACCCAAACAATTACTTTCCACCACATATGAGGTATCTCCGTACTCAGGTGAAATTGCACAATATGTTTTATGGTGCATTTTTTTCCTGATACCCTTGTGAAAAAAAAGCTACCTGGTTCAAGTAACACTTTTGGGGTAAAAAAAAATATGTATTCATGGCTCAACATTATCAACGTCTGTGGAGCCCCTGGGGGCTCAAGGGGCTCACCAAACATCTAGATAAATTCCTAGAGGGGTATAGTTTCCAAAATGGGGTAATTTGTGGGGGAGTTCCATTGTTTAGGCACCTCAGGGGGTCTCTAAATGCAACATAACGTCCGCTAATGATTCCAACCAATTTTGCTGTCAAATGGCGCTCCTTCCCTTCTGAGCCCTGCCATGTGCCCAAACAATTACTTTCCACCACATATGAGGTATCTGCGTACTGAGGAGAAATTGCATAATACGTTTTATGGTGCATTTTTTCTTGATACCTTTGTGAAAATAAAAGCTACCTGGTTCAAGTAACAGTTTTGTGGTAAAAAAAAATATACAGTGCCTACAAGTAGTATTCAACCCCCTGCAGATTTAGCAGGTTTACACATTCGGAATTAACTTGGCATTGTGACATTTGGACTGTAGATCAGCCTGGAAGTGTGAAATGCGCTGCAGCAAAAAAGAATGTTATTTCTTTTTTATTTTTTTTTTTTAAATTGTGAAAAGTTTATTCAGAGGGTCATTTATTATTCAACCCCTCAAACCACAAGAATTCTGTTTGGTTCCCCTAAAGTATTAAGAAGTATTTAAGGCACAAAGAACAATGAGATTCACATGTTTGGATTAATTATCTCTTTTTCCAGCCTTTTCTGACTAATTAAGACCCTCCCCAAACTTGTGAACGACACTCATACTTGGTCAACATGGGAAAGATAAAGGAGCATTCCAAGGCCATCAGAGACAAGATCGTGGAGGGTCACAAGGCTGGCAAGGGGTACAAAACCCTTTCCAAGGAGTTGGGCCTACCTGTCTCCACTGTTGGGAGCATCATCCGGAAGTGGAAGGCTTATGGAACTACTGTTAGCCTTCCACGGCCTGGACAGCCTTTGAAAGTTTCCACCCGTGCCGAGGCCAGGCTTGTCTGAAGAGTCAAGGCTAACCCAAGGACAACAAGGAAGGAGCTCCGAGAAGATCTCATGGCAGTGGGGACATTGATTTCAGTCAATACCATAAGTAACGTACTCCACCGCAATGGTCTCCGTTCCAGACGAGCCCGTAAGGTACCTTTACTTTCAAAGCGTCATGTCAAGGCTCGTCTACAGTTTGCTCATGATCACTTGGAGGACTCTGAGACAGACTGGCTCAAGGTTCTCTGGTCTGATATGACCAAGATCGAGATCTTTGGTGCTAACCAAACACGTGACGTTTGGAGACTGGATGGCACTGCATACGACCCCAAGAATACCATCCCTACAGTCAAGCATGGTGGTGGCCGCATCATGCTGTGGGGCTGTTTCTCAGCCAAGGGGCCTGGCCATCTGGTCCGCATCTATGGGAAGATGGATAGCACGGCCTACCTGGAGATTTTGGCCAAGAACCTCCGCTCCTCCATCAAGGATCTTAAGATGGGTCGTCATTTCATCTTCCAGCAAGACAACGACCCAATACACACAGCCAAGAAAACCAAGGCCTGGTTCAAGAGGGAAAAAAATCAAGGTGTTGCAGTGGCCTAGTCAGTCTCCTGACCTTAACCCAATTGAAAACTTGTGGAAGGAGCTCAAGATTAAAGTCCACATGAGACACCCAAAGAATCTAGATAACTTGGAGAAGATCTGCATGGAGGAGTGGGCCAAGATAACTCCAGAGACCTGTGCCGACCTGATCAGGTCTCATAAAAGACGATTATTAGCTGTAATTGCAAACAAGGGTTATTCCACAAAATATTAAACCTAGGGGTTGAATAATAATTGACCCACACTTTTATGTTGAAAATTTATTAAAATTTAACTGAGCAACATAACTTGTTGGTTTGTAAGATTTATGCATCTGTTAATAAATCCTGCTCTTGTTTGAAGTTTGCAGACTCTAACTTATTTGCATCTTATTAAACCTGCTAAATCTGCAGGGGGTTGAAGACTACTTGTAGGCACTGTATATATTTTCACGGCTCAATGTTATCAACTTCTGTGAAGCCCCCGGGGGTTCAAAAGGCTCACCAAACATCTTGATATATTTATTGAGGGGTCTAGTTTCCAAAATGGGGTAACTTGTGGGGGAGCTCCATTGTTTAGGGGTCTCCAAACCCGACATGGCGTCCCCTAATGAGTCCAGCTAACTTTGCGTTCAAAAATTCGAATGGCGCTCCTTACCTTCCAAGCTCTGCTGTGCGCCCAAACAATTGATTTTTACCACATATAGGGTATTGTCGTACTCAGGAGAAAATGCACAATAAATTTTATGGTGCATATTTTCCTGATACCCTTGTGAAAAAAGCTACCTGGTTGAAGCAACAGTTTTATGGTAAAAAAATTTTTTTTCTTTTTGTGGCTCAACACAATAAGCTTCTGGGAAGCCCCCAGGGGTACAAAGTGCTCAATAAACATCAAGAAAATTCCTTGAGGGGTCTAGTTTCAAAAATGGGGTCACTTGTGGGGGAGCTCCATTGTTTAGGCACCTCAAGAGGTCTCGAAACCCGACATGGCGTCCGCTAATGAGTCCAGCTAATTTTGCGTTCAAAAATTTGAATGGCGCTCCTTACCTTCCGAGCTCTTCTGTGTGCCCAAACAATTGATTTTTACCACATATAGGGTATTGTCATTGTACTCAGGAGAAATTGCACAATACATTTTATGGTGCACTTTCTCTTTTCTCCCTTGTGAAAATTAAAGTTTTATGGCTAAAGTAACATTTTTCTGTAAAAAAGTAAAATTTTAATTTTTTCCTTCCACATGGCTTTGGTTCCTGTGAAGCACCTAAAGGGTTAATAAACTTCTTGGATGTGGTTTTGAGCAGTGTGAGGGGTGCAGTTTTTAGAATGGGGTCACTTTTGGGTATTTTCTGTCACCTAGGCCTCTCAAAGTCACTTCAAATGTGATGTGGTCCCGAAAAAAAAATGGTTTTGTAAATTTTGTTGGAATAATGGGAAATTGCTGATGAACTTTGACCCCTTCTAACTTCCTAACGAAAAATAATTTTGTTTCAAAAATTGTGCTGATGTAAAGTAGACAAGTGGTAAATTTTATTTAGCAATTATTTTGTGTGACATATCTCTCAGATTTATAGACATAAAATGTCAAAGTTTAAAAATTGCAAAATTATCAAAATTTTCGCTAAATTTCTGAAATTTTCACAAATAAACGCAAAAATATCGACCTAAATTTACCACTATCCTGAAGTACAATATGTCACGAAAAAACAATGTCAGAATTGCGGGATTCGTTAAAGTGTTCCAGAGTTATAACCTGTCAAAGTGACACTGGTCAGAATTGCAAAAAATGGCCAGATCATTAGGGTGTTTTACTGGCCAGGGGGTGAAGGGGTTAAAAGCTGTAACCACTGAATAAGGTCACAACAGGGAGGGAGAGATAGTGGATTAGGTAGGGAATCAAGGCCTCTTTCCACAATATTTAGGGGTTCACAGCCTGGCTTGTGGCGTCCACATCAGCCACATTAATACGTTGTTAGGGGCCTTTGCAAATACAAAGCAGTACTCTAGCATTTAGTGGTGCCTAATACACTAAACACACCACTCCTGTTTCCACAATATTTAGAGGTTCACAGCGTGGCTTGTGGCATCCACATCAGCTACATTAATACTTTCTTAGTGGCCTTTGCTAATACAAAGCAGTTCTGTAACAGTTAGTGCTGCCTGATACACTAAATGAGAAAAAAACACTGTGGACAAGAAAGCGCAATAGAGTCTTAACTGATAAACAGTAAGGCTATGTGCCCACGCTACAGGATTTATCGCGGATTTGACGCGGATTTTGACGCGGATTTAGCGCGGATTTGCCGAAAATCTGCAGCACAGCTACTCCCCAGCCATTTCAATGGCATTTTGGAAATGCTGTGCCCATGCTGCGGATTTTTCCGCTGCGGATTTTGCCGCGGATTTTGATGCGGAACAAACTGCAGCATGTCAATTGTTTGGTGCGGATTTGGTGCGGATTTTCTGTTTTGAATGGGGAAAAAAAAAAAAATAAAATCTGCGGTAAATCCGCGGCAAATCCGCGGGTGCGGATTTGCCGCGAAAGTTGCGGATTTTCAGGCAAAAAAATCCGCAGGGACCTTTTACTGTGGACACATAGCCTAAGAAAGGAAGTTAATGGAAAAACTCACCTGTAGGGGTTGTGCCAGTCTCAACTCCTATATTGGCGTGATCACAGGGTAGATCAGCTGCAGCCCTGAGAATTTATGGATATAAATGGTTGTAGAGGGGACCGGGTTTTTATGCCGCGCTTTTCATCAATTCCAGGAGGCAGATAGGGTTAATCCATGTATTTTATTAAACAAGAACAGGTCTATGCGTTTCAAGGGACTCAGCCCTCTTCCTCAGGACTTGTGTTAATGACATGATAATGCAGTTTGGAGAGACAAGTCAGTACTTATATGCTCGTCAGAGATCCTCCCTTTTTTAAAAAAATCGTCGGGTTCTTTCTCCATTTGAAAAGAACGGTCAAATCTTATTTAGAAAAACCTAAACAAAAAATTATATTAAAAAATGAAATGATTCCTTCACATTTTTGATTATACTCAGAATAAAAAAAAAAAAAAGTTTTTTTTAATTATATACATGGATGGATTTAAAATATATATATATATGTGTATGTGAGTGGTCTAGAACTTGAAGAAAGGGGGAACCCGCACATTTTTAGATTGACTTTGCCACTGTGTCTAATTGTTTCCCAGACACAGAGGGAAGAAGAAAAGGAGGGGAGTGAAAATTGTGTGGAGAAAAAAGAAGAGAAAGATTAAATAAATAAATAAATCCGGGATGAATACCATACAAGGAGGGGAAAAAATATTCTTACTGTGTGTATTGTGAAAGATTAGTGAAGGAAATAAATAGATCTCTGTGCATGATAAAAAAGTTGAACAGGGGAGGCGTGGCCGGAACTCTGTGAGGAAGGACGTCTAGGGACTGAGCTCCGTCCACCCAGGAGTTTAATAAGCACTCTAAATTAGCAAAGAAACAGAAAAAGAGGGATTGCACATATCATAGGGGGAGATTTTAATATGGTATTTTCGGATAAGGCAGACAGGATGTTGGCCCATTCACATTCCGCTGCCCCGCGCAGGCCTTCCTCTCTACCCGCCAATTTCCCCTTGACAGTAACCCTGGACATAGAACTAAGCCCTGTGAAGCATACTCAATGGAGATTAAATGAGTCTCTATTAACTAATGCTTCCTCTCGAGAATCTTTACGTAAGGCCCTCCAGACATTTTGTGAGAACGCCCAATATATCCCCTCATTCCCGACGGTGTGGGAGGCCCATAAGGCTGTGCTCAGAGGGGAATGTATTGCCCTTTCTTCTAGACTGAAAAGAGAGTCCCGGCAGTGTTACAACCAGTGTTAGAGTGCCTTATACTCTGTATAAGGAGAATCAGATCAAAGTCCTTATGACATGGTATCATACCCCGGATCTCGTACATAAATTCAATCATACCTTCCCAGATAGTTGCTGGAGGTGTGGTGGGGGGGAGCTTCCCTATATCACATTTTCTGGACATGCCCAGGGATCAGGGGTTTCTGAATTGAGGTGGAGTCCCTGATGCGAGAGGTGATAGAGAGAGAGATTAGCAGAGATCCGGTGACATATCTACTAAATGTTCTACCATCAACATTAGGTAGGTGGGAACTAAAACTTGCCCTACATATCCTTACAGCCGCTAAAAGTCTAATAGCCCTATTTTGGAAGAGTGTGGCCCCTCCTCAGTCTCAGATTTATATGCTAGAGTTCAGGATGTTAAGCCGGCTTTACACTCTACAATATCGTTAATGTTTTATCGTCGGGGTCATGTCGTTAGTGACGCACATCCGGCGTCATTAACGGTATCGCAGCATGTAACACTTACCAGCGACCTTAAACGTCCTCCAAAGTGGTGAAAATCATTCACCATGGAGAGGTCGTCCTAAAACCAAAAATTGTTAATGGTTGTTTATAGATGAGTGATTTTGCATCGTTGCAAAAACGTGCAAAATCGCTCATCGGTGACATGGGGGTCCATTCTCAAATATCGTTTCTGCAGCAGCAACGAAGTTGTTCCTCGTTCCTGCGGCAGCACACATCGCTGTGTGTGACACTGCAGGAGCGAGGAACCTCTCCTTACCTGCGTCCCACCCGCAATGAGGAAGGAAGGAGGTGGGCGAGATGTTCGTCCTGCTCATCTCTGCCCCTCCGCTTTGATTGGCCGGCCGCTTAGTGACGTCGTGGTGACGTCGCCATGACGCCGAATGCACCTCCACCTTGAGGGAGGGATTGTTCGGCAGTCACAGCGGCGCCACCGACCAGGTAAGTGCGTGTGACGCTGCCGTAGCGATAACGTTCGCTGCGGCAGCAATCACACGATATCACATGCACGACGGGGGCGGGTGCTTTTGCGTACGATATCGCTAGCAATTGCTAGAAATATCGTAGCGTGTAATGCCCGCTTAAGAGTCATGGAGCGATTGACAGCACAACTTCATGATACAGTGGATGAGTTTAATTTGACGTGGAGTGCTTGGGATACCCATGTGGATAATCTTCAGATATGATGGGAGGTACGGGGAGGTTTTGGGATAGACCAATGGGGATGGATTGACATCTGAGGGGGCAATTCCTGCTTGCAGGATATTTTAGGATTTTCAGGAAGAGAGCTCGCCCACTTTTATGTAGTAGAATAGTATCAAGCTTCTGGCACTAAGATCCAAGATGGCACTGTGATGATGTATGACTCTGTATATCTGTGATTTGTAATGTTCATTTTTTACCTGTGATTACTGTTATATTTGTATAAAAAATTTTCAAAAATAAAAAGTTGAGAAAAAAAAAGTTAAACAATAAATTACCGGTAGTTTGTGATAGTTGATCAGGAAATTTTTTTTAAAAATTTTTTAAATTTTTTAAAATGAACTATATATATATATATATATATATATATATATATATATATATATATATATATATGTATATATATATATATATATATATATATATATATATATATATATATATATATATATATCTTTTTACATATGTGTGTGTGTGTGTGTGTATGTTTGTGTGTGTGTGTGTGTGTGTGTGTGTGAAAAACATGATAGTTGGTATTGGACCAAAATATGAATTGTCGGAAGAAGTGATTTGTGTGGAGTAAAAAGTGTTTGAAATGGTGATAGAACTCATGGATAGGTGGAGGGATGTTTGTAACGATGTAGGGCAATAGTGATGTGCCATTTAGAAACTAAAACAAACTGCCGTATCTGTTCTCTTTGAAGGAAAGAGTATTAATCCCTGAAGGGGTTAAAATAATGAAAAAAATGAAGATAAACTTTAATATAATATAAATATGAATGTATTAAAATATATTAAAATATGTGAAGGTTATACAATATATTAACATTTAATAGAGATTATAAGAGAAAAAGGAATTATTTTTCTTTTTATTATCTTTTTATTTTATATTATATGGTGGTACTTATATATAGGTTGAGAAAGTTCACAGAGTGAACCTCTCAAACTAAAGGCCACTTTACACGCTGTGATATCGTGACCGATATCGCTAGCGTGCGTACCCGCCCCCATCGGTTATGCGACATGGGCAAATCGCTGCCCGTGGCGCACAACATCGCGCTGACCCGTCACACTACTTACCTGCCTAGCGATGTCGCTGTGACCAGCGAACCGCCTCCTTTCTAAGGGGGAGGTTCGTTCAGCTTCACAGCGACGTCACAGATGCATTACTGAACCGCCGCCCAATAGAAGCGGAGGGGCGGAGATGAGCGGGACAAACATCCCGCCCACCTCCTTCCTTCCGCATTGCGGGTGGGAGGCAGGTAAGGAGAGGTTCCTCGTTCCTGCGGTATCACACGTACCGATGTGTGCTGCCGCAGGAACGAGGAACAACTTCGTTACTGCTGCAGAAACGATATTTGAGAATGGACCCCCATGTCACCGATGAGCGATTTTGCACGTTTTTGCAACGATGCAAAATCACTCATAGGTGTCACACACAACGAGATCGCTACAGCGACCGGATGTGCGTCACAAAATCTGCTGTAGCGATCTCGTAGCGTGTAAAGCCCGCTTTAGAATCAATCTGTGTGGAGGAAAGTAGTGAGTTTGTCTGCGTGTACCAACGTAGGAGCAGACACATAGAGCGTACTCCAGCTAATGATCTGGTGTAAGTTCATCTACCATATTTTTCGGACTATAAGACGCACTTTTTTCCTCCAAATATTGGGGGAAAGTGGGGGTGCGTCTTATAGTCTGAATGTAGGCCTGCAGGGAATGAGGGTGCTGCGGTGGAGCGGGTCATCGGCGGCACGAGCAGGCTGTAGCAGCCTGCCGTGACCACGTGGACCCGCTCATTTAATATGCATGCCCATCATCCCGCCCATCATCTCTCAGCGCTGAAGCCGGCGCTGACAGGTGGGCGGGGTGATGGGTGGGGAATGCACGTGTGGCGCCCCAGGACCTGGTCGCCACAACAGCATTGCCCCTCCAAAGGGTTAATGCTGAGCCTGGAGTTAATTGGGAGGTCTATTGGCCAGTAAGTTTAACATCCAACGCAGTTCTCCCTCAGACCAGCAGGGGGAGCTCTGAACCTGGAGTTCCAGGGAGCATTCCTTAAGTCTGGCCTGAGGGAGGAGTTAGTGTTCAGTCTGTAGAGAGAAGTGATAGGAAGCAGACGCAGAGTAGTGCTGTCCTGTGGAACTGGGGCCTAGAGCTGGAGCAGCTTGGCCCAGTGAGGCAGGAGGAGCAGAGAGGCAAAGAAGAGACTCGGACATCGGAGTCTGTGGCCACCAGGGCCTAAAATACTCCCTGGTAGCTGAATCCGAAGGGCAGGAGAGCTGCAAGCACCTGGCCCATAAACCGCCCGAAGGTACAGCTGCATCATCAGGGCCCGGTGTGGACTCCAGCAGAGAAGCACCAGAGAGGGCCTGTGCAGCCTACCACAGAGGGAAAGGGACGTACCACCGGTCCCAGCAGCAAGAGGGCCATTGCTAAATCCAGAGAGCATGGTTCTATCACAACAAGGGAAAAGAACAGGAGTAGGCCTCATACTCATCTGGCCAAAACGACAGCTCAGTTACTTCCAGGCCGGCCGGAGCCCTCTACCACCTGTAACGGTCTCCCAGGACTAACCGTTTGTGGAGTAAAAGAGAAGGTAAAGAGACTGTTGTTTGTGCCTGTTTCTTTCATGCCTGTCGGCCCTGCACCGTGTTTTCCACACAACACCATAGACTCTCACAAGCACCAACAGTGTCCCTGGGCACCGCTCCACCTGTGGGGAGCAGTACCACCATTGCTGCCATATCATCACCCCGGAGGCCTCACACAGCAGCGGCGGCTTAATAGCCGCATACCACAGGTGGCGTCATGAACACAAACCCCAAGTCACCAGCCATATTTAACTGACACCCACCAGGGCCACGGAGTCGGGCCCCGCCACCACTGACTACCTCCGGACTAGTCCGGCCCGGCACCGGGTGTCCCATAGCCCTGGGGTGGCGAGTCACACGCATATTAAACAGCCTGCTCGCATGATCACCCCTGGAAACTACAGCCTGGAGTGATCATGTGCGGCTGTATTCACTGCCCCCCGCGCATCATCATCAGTGCGGGGTGCAGTGAATCAGTATAACTCACTGGCCACGATCCCTGCAGCACCGTAATGTCCTCCTGTCTGTGCCTGCGGCGGCTTTCTGGAGACGAGCGGTGCTCAACAGCGATGACTTCATCGCTGTGCGCACGTGTCCACACCCAGCCGGCACAGACAGGAGGACATCTCGGTGCTGCAGGGATCGTGGCCGGCTTTACACTGCTGCACTGCTGCTGGCACAGACGGGAGGAGGAGCGATGCTGCAGGGCGTGAGGTAAGGTGAGTATGAACGTTTATTTTTTTTATGTGCCACTGGATGCGGGCCGTATACCAGGATGGGGGTATATAGCAGGATGGGGGTGTATAGCAGAATGAGGGCATATAGTAGGATGGGAGTATATTATGAGCAGGGTGGGGGTATATTATGAGCAGGATGGGGGTATATGAGCAGGATGGGGGTATATGAGCAGGATAGGGGTATATAGCAGGATGGGAGTATTTGAGCAGGATGGGAGTATTTGAGCAGGATGAGGGTATATGAGCAGGATGGGGGTATATGAGCAGAATTGGGATATATAGCAGGATGGGGGTATATAGCAGGATCGGGCCATATGCCAGGATGAGTTATATAGCAGGATGGGGCCATATGCCAGGATGGGGTATATAGTAGGATGCGGCCATATGCCAGGATGACAGTATATAGCAGGATGGGGGCTATACCAAGATGAGGGACATATACTGTATATACAAGGCAGGAGGATCATTACCAGCATAGTGTACCTTAGTAGAGAATTTGGGGACATTACCCCCATAACACTGTCAGCAGCAGATCCTCGCCCCATAACAGTGTGTAATGACCACATTTTTTGCTTAAAATTTTATTTTCCTATTTTCCTCCTCTAAAACCAGGGTGCGTCTTATGGTCCGGTGCGTCTTATAGTCCGAAAAATACGGTAAGTTCAGGGCGTGGGAAAAAATCATGTGCGTCTGCGCTTACCATTGATTTTCCACTGAAAAGCGGTCAGGGGATGTTAGTACGGGCTGGTAAGTGCAATACCGATGTTGATTTTTTTTTTGATAGATAAAAAAACACGAGGACCTGTAAAAAAACCTTTCATATAAAATCACATTAAAATTACATATAACAGAAAAAAATATATAGACAAAACAGATTTTTAAAAGGATTAAAATTAATGAAATAAATCAGTAATCTCATTTAGCCCTAATGGTTTTAAGGTGTTTAATTTGGAAATCCAACACGTTTACTTTCTGCTGAGAACATCCAAAGATTAGAAATATTTTTAGGAACTTGTTCAATGGGAGTGATTTTTAAGGCAATATGTTTATGATACAGGACGCAGTGTCTTGAAAGCCCATGTTGCATAAATCCTATTTTAATATTATGCCTATGGGAGTTTAGGCGATTGTGCAGGGCCTGGGTGGTCCTCCCAATATATTGTTTACCGCAATCGCAGTCTATTAAATATATTACAAAGTCCGATTGACAGGTGAGTCTACTCTTAATTTGGAAGATTTCAGTGCAGGAAGGAGATGAAATAGAGAATCTCTTACGCTGTATCGATTTACAACAAAGATAATTACTTGTGAAACATTTAAATGAACCAACAGGATTAGTTTGTTGATGATTATTAGCTGTGCCTTTTAATCTGCTTGGAGCTATGATGTTTTTGATAGTGGGGGCTCTATGAAATATAACCCCTGGACGTCACGGATTTATTTTTAGTTTTATTTTAGATCTGGTCCAAAATAAAAATAAATCAGTTACGACAACATCTAATACTGTTTTTACATCTAATTTTATTACAACCTTCAGTACAGATAATCGTACTATAAAGAATATACTACTGAAGCACTGGAAAATCCTCCTGAACGACCCTTTTTTGAAGGCGGTCATTCCCAGCGTCCCAGGGGTTACATTTCGTAGAGCCCCCATTATCAAAAATATCATAGCCCCAAGCAGATTAAAAGGGACAGCTAATAATCAGCAGCAAACTAATCCTGTTGGTTCATTTAAATGTTTCACAAGTAATTGTCTTTGTTATAAATCGATATGGCATTAGAGATTCTGTTTTTCGTCTCCTTCCTGCACGGAAATCTTCCAAATTAAGAGTAGACTCACCTGTCAATCGGACTTTGTAATATATTTAATAGACTGCGATTGCGGTAAACAATATATTGGGAGGACCACCCAAGCCCTGCACAATCGCATAAACTCCCATAGGCATAATATTAAAATAGGATTTATGCAACATGGGCTTTCAAGACACTGCGTCTTGTATCATAATAAACATATTGCCTTAAAAATCACTCCCATTGAACAAACTCCTAAAAATATTCCTAATCTTTTGGATGTTCTCAGCAGAAAACGTATTGGATTTACAAATTAAACACCTTTAAACCATTAGGACTAAATGAGATGACGGATTTATTTAATTAATTTTAATCCGTTTAAAAATCTGTTTTGTCTATATATTTTTTCTGTTATATGTAATTTTAATGTGATTTTATATGCAAGTATATGCAGGTCATCGTGTTTTTTTATCTTTAAAAAAAAAAATTAACATCGGTATTGCACTTACCAGCCCGTACTAACATCCCCTGACCGCTTTTCAGTGGAAAATCAATGGTAAGCGCAGGCACACATGATTTTTTCCCACACCCTGACCTTAGATGAACTTACACCAGATCATTACCTGGAGTACGCTCTATGTGTCTGCTCCTACATTGGTACACGCAGACAAACTCACTACTTTCCTCCACACAGATTGATTCTTAGTTTGAGAGGTTCAGTCTGTGAACTTTCTCAACCTATATATAAGTACCACCATATACCTAATATAAAATAAAAAGATAATAAAAAGAAAAAGAATTCCTTTTTCTCTTATAATCTCCACTAAATGTTAATATATTTTATAACCTTCACATATTTTATTATATTTTAATACATTCATATTTATATTATATTAAAGTTTATCTTCATTTTTTCATTATTTTAACCCCTTCAGGGACTAATCCTCTTTCCTTCAAAGAGAACAGATACGGCGGTTTGTTTTAGTTTCTAAATGGCACATCACTGTTGCCCTACATCGTTTCAAACATCCCTCCACCTATCCATGAGTTCTATCACCATTTCAAACACCTTTTACTCCACACAAATCACTTCTTCCGACAATTCATATTTTGGTCCAATACCAACTATCATGTTTTTCGCACACACACACACACACGTATATATATATATATATAGTTAATTTTTAAAATTTTAAAAAATATTTAAAAAAATTTTCCTGATCAACTATCACAAATACATTTATTATTCAACTTTTTTTTTTATCATGCACAGAGATCTATTTATTTCCTTCACTAATCTTTCACAATACACACAGTAAGAATATTTTTTTCCCTTCCTTGTATGGTATTTATCCCGGATTTATTTATTTCATTTTTCTCTTCTTTTTTCTCCACACAATTTTCACTCCCCCCCTTCTTTTCTTCCCTCTGTGTCTGGGAAACAATTAGACACAGTGGCAAAGTCAATCTAAAAATGTGTGGGTTCCCCCTTTTTTCAAGTTCTAGACCTATCACATACACATATATATTTTTTAAATCCTTCCATGTATATAATTAAAAAAAATCTTTTTTTTTTTATTCTGAGTGTTGTGTCCCATGAATGGGAACAACCTGTTGTATATAATTCTTGCATTGCATATTTTTCCTCCTATCAGGAAATTCCTTTATTGTTGCTAGGTAGATTAGACTGTATGAAGTTTGTCCCTATGTACCTCCCTTAGTTGGCTTCTGTATAGAATGCTCCTCCCTTCTCCCTCAGTTTAGTCTAGAGGAACCATTACTGAAGAGACATGTCTAAAACCCTGTACAGATTATTCCTTTTCACCTGCCTATACTTTGTACTTAATACAAGATTCTAGAAGAAAACTACAGCATTTCTCCTGGTCTTCCTACAAGTCATCGTTGGGCTGAGTTGAACTATCTGTGGAAGCCGGTAGAGTGAGTAAATCATACAGTTATCTAAGGGACTGATAATTAGAGCGGTTGGATTCATTGCTACCAGGAAGAGACAGAATACTGAGTATAATCAAAAATTTCAAGGAATCATTTCATTTTTTAATATCATTTTTTTGTTTAGGTTTTTCTAAATAAGATTTGACCTTTCTTTTCAAATGGATAAAAATCCCGCCGATTTTTTTAAAAAAAGGGAGGATCTATGACGAGCATATAAGTACTGACTTGTCTCTCCAGACTGCATTATCCTGTCATTAACACAAGTCCTAAGGAAGAGGGCTGAGTCCCTTGAAAGGCATAGACCTCTTCTTGTTTAATAACAGACATGGATTAACCCTATCTGCCTCCTGGAATTGGTGAAAAGCGCGGCATAAAAACCCGAGCTGTAAGATTAAATGTGTATCACGCGTGGGTCTTGCCACAGACACTTACTTACACATGAACTGTACAATGTGGGCTAAGCTGTAAACAGGCAAAGGTTCTGTGTCCCAACCATGAGGAACAATACCCATCCTCTCTTCACATTGACTCACCTCCTCCTCTCCAGCCCATCCATGCTGGACAGACATGAAGCTGTGGTTGAATGGTCCCTGATTAGCATTGGGAGTCCCTATGTACCTCCCTTAGTTGGCTTCTGTATATAATGTATAGAATGCTCCTCCCTTCTCCCTCAGTTTAGTCTAGAGGAACCATTACTGAAGAGACATGTCTAAAACCCTGTACAGATTATTCCTTTTTACCTGCCTATACTTTGTACTTAATACAAGATTCTAGAAGAAAACTACAGCGTTTCTCCTGGTCTTCCTACAAGTCATCGTTGGGCTGAGTTGAACTATCTGTGGAAGCCGGTAGAGTGAGTAAATCATACAGTTATCTAAGGGACTAATAATTAGAGTGGTTGGATTCATTGCTACCAGGAAGAGACAGAATAGTGAAAAGGATTAGCTGTGACCGGGATTAGTATTCATATATCAGTAAATAACCTGTTTCCAGGAGTGCTATGCTGCATACAATCCAGAGAAAGGATTACCCCAAGGGGCTGATAACAAGCCACAGCATAAAACCTTATAGCAGCTTCAGAGAAAGTGCCCTGTAAAGTATTAACCTGTTATCAGAACTGCGTGCAGCTATAAACCAAGAATCTCCCATAAGCTAATTGTAAATTGCAGCCAGAGACTCTGCAAATACATCCTGCAAAACAGACTGCTGGCTGCAGAGATTGCAACATTGTATAGGTTTCCATGACAACCAGTGCAGAGCAGCATTCACCCTTCCGATGGAGTCAAAGAGAGCCCTCTCACTACCTGCTTTAAAGCAACAAGAGGAAGACAGGGACTCACACTTACATTACAGTGAAAGATCTAAGCGGTTGACCAAACCAACATGGAAGGTTAAAGAGAACCTAGAAACAGCCAGAAGTGAACTGTTTTCCCAGACAGCATTATTGTGGCAAAGAGTGCAAAAACAAGTGACTGTTTTATCTGCGCCCGGTGCTCATGAGCTACCATCAGAGGGAGCCCTGGAACAACTGTACTCAGCATACCGGTCCTACAAAGAGATTTGTAAAAAATATTCCTCTACCCTGCTGAGATCAAATACGTCTGAGTCTCAAAAAGAACTACAGGACTTTCAACAGCTTAATGCTGAATGAGACCACACCGTGCGCGACATTGTGAGCGAGACTGAAGCAAAAATTGCGCAAATGTCAGGAGCGGCATCTTACAAATCCAGGTCCATTAAGAGCTCAAGGCACTCACTCAAATCAGGCTCATCAAGGTACTCAACCCTCAGCGAGCAGCTCATAAAGGCGCGCGCTGAAGCAGAAACAACAAAGGTACACGCCATCTTCGCCCAGAGAGAAGCAGAGATGAAAACAGAATCTGCACGCAAGGAAGCAGAGATTAAAGCAGAATCTGCACGCAAAGAAGCAGAGATGAAAGCAGAATCTGCATGCAAGGATGCAGAGATGAAAGCAGAATCTGCACGCAGAGATGAAAGCAGAATCTGCACGCAAGGAAGCAGAAATTGAAGCCCTTCAGAAGGAATGTGAACATGTGGTGGCCATGGGAAGGCTAAAAGTCTTCGAGCAAGCTCTGGGTGGGAGCCAGGAAGGCAGCGCCAGTTTGTGTGATCTCGACACAGAAGACTCACTTAAGCGTACAAGAGATTACGTGCTGAGCCAAGCCGACGAACTGCCAACTACCATCAACATTCCCGTCAGTGCTAACACTTCTCCAGAGCCTCAAGACACTGATCCACCTACAGCTTCCAGCCTTCCAGGTCAGTCCAATGCACCTCAGACTTTCAAGCCTGAACCAGCTTCATATTCCAATGCACAGCCACACCCTGCGCATCAGCAACCTCCATATGCCCATGTCTACATGCAACCTAACATGCCGGCAAGGCGCTACACTCCCAACAACTATGTAGTTCCGGCCCCGTAAACAACAGAGATTGTACACACCAAACCGATCACTGGTCTAAACGCCCACGCCACTCCGTACTTTCCCATGTTCCCGAACCAAGAAGCTACGAATCACACAACCAGCACCACGCAGTCAGCAAATGTGCCCCCAACGTCGGAAAGATCAGACATGTCCGACTTTGCGAGGTACATGATCCGCCGAGAACTTACCAACACCGGTCTCACAAAGTTTGATGACCAGCCCGAAAACTACAGAGGGTGGAAGTGTGCTTTCAAAACCGCAACGCGTGACCTCGGCATTACAGCTGCTGAAGAGCTGGACTTGCTAATCAGGTGGCTAGGGCCACGGTCTACTGAGAGAATCAAGAGACTCAGATCCGTCTACATCAGCGACCCAACAACTGGTCTCGCAACCGCATGGGACAGGCTAGAGAAAGGCTTCGGCAGTCCTGAAGCAATTGAAGATGCATTGCTGAAACAACTATACGACCTTCCCAAAATATCTAGCAAGGATGCTTCAAAGTACCAGGAACTCAGCGACCTGCTGTCCGAGCTCCAGCTGGCCAAAACAGACACACACCTACCTGGCCTCAGCTACCTGGACACCGCTCGTGGGGTGAAACCCATAGTCGCCAAGTTACCTTACAACGTGCAGGAAAGGTGGACTACGGTAGGAACAAACTATAAAAAAGAGCACCAAGTCTCCTTCCCTCCATTCTCCTACTTCTGCGAGTTCATCAACGGCATCGCGGAACGTAAGGCAGACCCCAGCTTCACCTGTGGAGAACCAACCGGCTCCACTTCACCAGCTCCCGGATATGAGAGCCCTCATCAAAATGACAGAAAACGTAGGGGCCCAGTATCAGTCAAGAAGACCGACGTTCTACCACCTACACCAACGTCAGCACCAGACAAGGGCAATGAAGGCGAGAAGGCAGAGAATCCGAACCGCCAGTGTCCTATTCACAAGCTGCCACACCCCTTGAAGAAGTGCATTGGCTTCAGGAAGAAACCCCTTCAAGAACGAAAGGAACTCTTGAAAAGGTTTGGGGTATGTTTCAGGTGTTGCGCCTCTACAGAACACCTTGCCAAGGACTGTAAGGTTACAATTAAGTGCATGGAGTGTGACAGCACGGATCACGTACAAGCGCTCCACCCATCTCAGCCTGATCCTGCACCTACACCTTCTCCTACCACAAGTCATGGCGGGGAGAGTACAGGCCAAGTTGCAAACCACCTCACAGTATCCTCCTCGTGCACCGCAGTCTGCGGAGAAGATCTCTGGGACAAGTCTTGCGCGAAAATATGCCTAGTAAGGGTATATCCCAAAGGTCACCCAGAAAGGGCCGTGAAGGTGTACAGCATCCTGGATGACCAGAGTAACAGGTCACTTGCCAGGTCTGAACTCTTTGACTTGTTCGGCTTAAAAGGAAATGCCTACCCTTATATACTAGGTACTTGCAGCGGCATCTCAGAAGCTTGCGGAAGAAGAGCCAGTGGTCTCGTGGTAACATCTCTTGAAAATACCGTAGAGATACCTCTACCGACACTCGTCAAGTGCAACCAGATACCGGCTAACCGGGAAGAGATTCCAACACCAGAGGCAGCTCTTCACCACCCTCACCTGAGAACTATCGCCAGCAAGATCCCACCTCTTGATTTATAGTGCAAAAATCCTGATTCTGATTGGAAGGGACATCCTCCGGCTACACAAAGTACGCCAACACATCAACGGGCCACACGATGCGCCATTCGCTCAGCGCTACGACTTAGGCTGGGTGATCATAGGAAACGTCTGCGTAGGCAAAATGAAGAGTCCTGACGTGATCTCCTCCTACAAGACGCACATCCTCCCAAACGGTTGCGGCACTCACTTTCAACCATGTCCGCATCACTACGGGGTGAAAGAGAGGCTGAGCGACACCAGGTGGCGACAGCAGCCTCCCGACTGCACGGACGCATATCATCTCTGGGATGATGACTTCGGGTCAACAGCTTTCAAGTCTACAAACAAAGACAACAAATTGGCTCCAATGAGAGAAGACAAAGAATTCATAAAGATTATGGATAAAGAGTTCTCTCAAAATGACTCTAAAGCCTGCTTTACACGGTACGACCGATTGTGCGATTTCACAATCGATCGTACCCGCCTCCGTCCTTTTTGCGTCACGGGCAAATCGCTGCCCGTGTCGCACAAAGGTAGTAACCCCCGTCACACATACTTACCTCTCGTGCGACCTCGCTGTGGGCGGCGAACGTCCACTTCCTGGAGTGGGAGGGACGTTCGGCGTCACAGCGACGTCACACGGCCGCCGGCCAATAGAAGCGGAGGGGCGGAGATGAGCAGGATGTAAACATCCCGCCCACCTCCTTCCTTCCACATAGAGACGGCGGCGGCCGCGGGAGGCAGGTAAGCTGCTCATCGTTCCCGTGGTGTCACACGGAGCGACGTGTGCTACCACGGAAATCATGGTCAACTAAAGTAACCGATATTATGGAACCTAACGAGCAGTACCCGACTCACGATTTGTGAGCGATACTGCGTCGCTAGGAGGTGTCACACAGGCCGGCATCGCCAGCGATGCCGGATGTGCGTCACAAAAACCGTGACCCCGATGATCTATCGCACGATAGATTGCCTGGTGTAAAGCAGCCTTAACAGTTGGGTAGCCCCATTACCCTTTCGGTCTCCAAGGCCAAGGTTGCCAAACAACTCCCAGCAAGCAACCGCAAGGTTCTCGTCTCTAAAATGCACCTTGAAAAGACAACCAGAGATGGAGAAACACTTTGTCGAGTTTACGCGCAATATCCTCGACAGAGATCATGCTGAACAGTGGCACCACATTCCCACCGAACAAAACCCAGCCGACCAAGAAACGAGACTCACTGCTGCGTCCAAACTCGGTGACAACATGTGGCTGACACCTCCAAGTATCTTATACGAGGAGACCTGCGATAACTACGCCGGCAACATGTACGAGCTGGTGGAACCAGAATCCGACAAGAAAATTAGACCGGGCATCTCCGCTCGCTACACTTCAGTGACATCAGAACAGAAGTTGAGACCTCATCGCTTCGAGCGCTTCTCAAGTTGGTCATCTGAGGTACGAGCCGTAGCTTGTCTTATTCACATTGCTCACTGTTTCACCGACTACAAGTTTTCAACGTGCCACGGCTGGCACTTCTGTGTGATTCGTCCAGTCACCGAACTCGTGCTACTTTTACCAAAAGAGGACGTTACATGAACTAACTTTGTCGTTGGACACTGCCACGGCGGGGAGCGTACCTTTCCTTACCCCTGCTGTACGGAGACACAACTGTCCGTGTCCAATTGAACCTTGAACTTTTCCGTTGGAGGAAGAGTTGGCATGTTTGCGGCTTCCCCAATCTGAAGATGGGTTTGTTGAACTTGGATTCATTTTTTACATTTTTCTACTTTTACATTTTTACGCAAGGACAATGCGTCATCAACCAAGCATGGACTTGAATTCAGTACATTACTGTTGCATTTTTTGTGTTCGTCTCTTTTCTTGTTACAGGTTTCGTGACATCGAGGGACAGGATCGACTCCTTACGTCGTAGAAGGACTTGTGAAATCATATGATTTCAGACGGGGAGTGTTGTGTCCCATGAATGGGAACAACCTGTTGTATATAATTCTTGCATTGCATATTTTTCCTCCTATCAGGAAATTCCTTTATTGTTGCTAGGTAGATTAGACTGTATGAAGTTTGTCCCTATGTACCTCCCTTAGTTGGCTTCTGTATAGAATGCTCCTCCCTTCTCCCTCAGTTTAGTCTAGAGGAACCATTACTGAAGAGACATGTCTAAAACCCTGTACAGATTATTCCTTTTCACCTGCCTATACTTTGTACTTAATACAAGATTCTAGAAGAAAACTACAGCATTTCTCCTGGTCTTCCTACAAGTCATCGTTGGGCTGAGTTGAACTATCTGTGGAAGCCGGTAGAGTGAGTAAATCATACAGTTATCTAAGGGACTGATAATTAGAGCGGTTGGATTCATTGCTACTAGGAAGAGACAGAATACTGAGTATAATCAAAAATTTCAAGGAATCATTTCATTTTTTAATATCATTTTTTGTTTAGGTTTTTCTAAATAAGATTTGACCTTTCTTTTCAAATGGATAAAGATCCCGCCGTTTTTTTTAAAAAAAAGGGAGGATCTATGACGAGCATATAAGTACTGACTTGTCTCTCCAGACTGCATTATCCTGTCATTAACACAAGTCCTAAGGAAGAGGGCTGAGTCCCTTGAAAGGCGTAGACCTCTTCTTGTTTAATAAAAGACATGGATTAACCCTATCTGCCTCCTGGAATTGGTGAAAAGCGCGGCATAAAAACCCGGGCTGTAAGATTAAATGTGTATCACGTGTGGGTCTTGCCACAGACACTTACTTACACATGAACTGTACAATGTGGGCTAAGCTGTAAACAGGCAAAGGTTCTGTGTCCCAACCATGAGGAACAATACCCATCCTCTCTTCACATTGACTCACCTCCTCCTCTCCAGCCCATCCATGCTGGACAGACATGAAGCTGTGGTTGAAAGGTCCCTGATTAGCATTGGGAGTCACCTTGGTAGCACAGAAAAACATGTCCCCTCCCTCCTCATCCTCACCTAATGTTGCCTCAAAATATTGGCAGGGCTGGGTGGTATCATCCTTTGGGAAATCTGGCTCCATAGCCACATACTGGGCACTCAAAGCTTCTTATTTGAGATTATGCAGTGATTGTTTCAACAGACACAAAAGCGGGATGGTTAAGCTGATAATAGCCTGATCCCCGCTCACGAGCTTGGTGCCGTATTCAAAGTTCACAAGAACCTCACAAATGTCAGCGATCCATACCCACTCAGCAGTTATGTGTGGTGGCTGACTCTTAGGGGTACTTTGTACGTTGCGACATCGCTACTTGCATCTCGTCGGGGTCAAATAGAAAGTGACGCACATCCGGCACCGTTAACGACGTCGCAACGTGTAAAGCCTACACCGATAAACGATCGCAAAAGAGTCGAAAATCGGTGATCTGTGTAGTGTCGGTCATTTCCATAATTTCGCTGCAGCGAAATGTTCCTCGTTCCTGCGGCAGCACACATCGCTGTGTATGAAGCCGCAGGAGCGAGGAACTTCTCCTTACCTGCGACCCGCCTGCAATGAGGAAGGAAAGAGGTGGGCGGAATGTTTATGTTCCGCTCATCTCCGCCCCTCCGCTTCTATTAGCCGCCTGCCGTGTGACGGGGGCAGGGCCTATCGCGCTCGACATCGCTACAATCGGCTAGCGATGTCGCAGCATGCAAAGTACTCCTCAGGGTACCGTCACACTTAAGCGACGCTCCAGTGATCCCACCAACGATCTGACCTGGCAGGATTCGCTGGACCGTCGCTACATGGTCGCTGGTGAGCTGTCAATCAGGCAGATCTCCACAGCGATCAGAGATCAGCCACCAGCGACCCGTGTAACGACGCTGTGCTTAGTAACCATAGTACACATCGGGTTACTAAGCAAAGCGCTTTACTTATAGTTACTCGGTGTGTACCTTGGCTACGTGTGCAGGGAACCGACTTATAGAAGCTGCAAACTCTGGTAACCAAGGTAAATATCGGCTAACCAAGCAAAGCCTTTGCTTGGTTACCCGATATGTACCTTGGTTACCAGCGTCTGCAGAAGCCGGCTCCCTGCTCCCTGCACATTCAGATCGTTGCTCTCTCGCTGTCAAACACAGCGATGTGTGCTTCACAGCGGGAGAGCAAAGACCAAGAAATGAACCAGAGCAGTGTGTAACGATTAGCAATTTCACAGCAAGGGCCAGGTCGCTGATTAGTGTCACACACAGCGAGATCGCTGATGAGGTCACTGGTACATCACAAAATCTGTGACTCAGCAGCAATCTCGCTAGCGATCTCGCTATGTGAGAATCACCCCTTAGTCTGACGGGCATGTTGAAGCTAGTATAAGCTACTGCCCTCTGCTGCTCGCTAATCCTCACCAACATATGATATGTAGAGTTCCACCACGTGGGCAGGTTGCACATGAGTCGGTGACTTGGCAAATTCAAGTGCTTTTGCAGTGCTGTCAGACCAGCAAACGTAGTAGAGGAATGGTGGAAATGGGCGCTAATACCGCGCACCTTTTCAAGTGAATATGAGCTTACAAGTTGCATGTACACCAACTCATACTCCGGCTCACTTTTTTGTTTTTTGTAATTTTGTTTTTTTACCTTCTCAAGTAGGTATGGCAAGTCAGGATATGTTTTGAGAAATTTCTGAACTAGGTTCAGCACGTGAGCCATGTATGGCACGTGTACCAGGTTGCCGACCTTAAAAGCCGTCACCAGATTACGCCCATTATCACAGACTACAAGGCCAGGTTGGAGGTGCACCAGGGAGAAATACTGATCGGTTTATTATTTTACACCTTGCCACAGCTCTGCTGCAGTGTGTGCTTTCTGACCTAAACAGATCAGCTTCAGCAGAGCGTATTGCTGCTTAGACGATGCGTTGCAGCACAGCTCCCTGCTTGACAGTGATAGGGAGGGTAATTCAGCAGAGGATAAGGAGGAGGAGGAGAGACAGGAAGAGGGGGAAACCCAGATAGAAGTTGGGCTTGCTATTCTTGGCTTGGGTAGGATGTGTGATGTTCCAGTTTGTGACTTTGTCCTTGCCTCCACCAGGTTCACCCACTGTGCCGTGACAGATGTGTATCATCCCTGTCCACAACAACTTGTCCACGTGTCTGTTTTTAGGTGGCTCTTCCCGGTTAGTGTTCGTCAGAGAACGGTTGAGATTGTTTAACATGTGCTTGTGTAACGCGGGGATGGTGCGGGGATGGCACAACAGGCAAAATAGTGGCGGCTGGGAACACTGTATCGTGGGGCAGCTACAGCCAAGAGATCATGGAAACACTGTTCCCACAAACTTAAACGGCAACATCTCCACGGCTAGCAATTTGGCTATGTGCGAGTTTAGATTTTGTGCCTGTGGGTGCGTGGCTGGGTATTTACGCTTCCTTTCCAATCTCTCAGGCATGGACAACTGGACACTTCGCTGGGACAAGGAAGTGGATGTGGTTGATGTTTGCTGTTGTCTCTTCAATCACAGGATGTATGAGAGCCTGCTTCACTGATAGCAGATTGTGAAGGACAAAGCACAGGTGATATGGCAGTGGTTTGACTTGCAGACACAAATTTAGTACCCTGGTGTTCTGCCGACCTACTGTCTGTCTGCAGTTTCCAACTTCATGTCTGCTGTCTATTTGAAATTTAACCTTTCCAAAACTGAACTACTTCTATTCCCTCCATCTTCTAACCTTCCTAAACCTGACATCTCCCTCTCTGTGTGTGGACAGGTTTGCTGTCTGGGGGTTATGCCAGCTCTTGTCGCTTCCACCTCAAGGACATCCCTAAAATCCGCCCCTTTCTTACCATGGAAACTATAAAAACCCTCACCGTGGCCCTCATCCACTCCTGCCTTGATTTCTGCAATTCTCTATTAATTGGTCTTCCCCTAACTAGATTCTCTCCTCTACAGTCCATCCTTCATGCTGCAGCCAGGGTCACCTATTTGGCTAACCGTTACTCGGATGCTTCTGCTCTGTGCCAGTTATTGCACTAGCTGCCCATATATCACAGGATCCAATGCAAATTGCTTGTTCTCATCCACAAAGCTCTCCACAGTGCGGCACAGCCCCACATCTCCACCCTCATCTCTATCTATCACCCTAACCGTTCTGTACACTCCGCAAATGATTTTCGACTAACATCCACACTAATCCAAACTTCCCACTCCTGGATCCAAGACTTTTCCCGAGCTGCACTAATCCTCTGGAATGCTCTGCACCAATCCTCTGGAATGCTGTGAACCAGGAAACCAGGATGAACCACAACTTACTCAGCTTCAGACATTCTCTAAAACACAGCTTTTTAGGGTGGCCTATCACACTCCCTAATCAAATTAAATTCCCATAGTCCATCCACGACTTCTCACAACATAACACTCCATCAAACTCCTCCACACCCAAAAGCATCTCAAAGATTGGCTGACTGGTTTCAGGCAGCCTTTTTCTATCCCCCATTTCTTTGAGATGGCTGGATTGTCATTGGAAATGAGCACCTGTACCTTGTCTCCCCTTCACCACCTCATTGTACTGTAGATGTAAGCTCTCATGAGCAGGGTTGTCTTTTTTGCTATAATTATTGTATTTTCTATAAGTGTTGCTTGTATATGAACCACTGAATTGTAAAGCGCTGCCAAATATGTTGGTACTATAGAAATAAAGATTATTATTATTATTACTGGGGTGCTTGGCTGCCATGTGGTTCCGTATACTGGTGGTGGTCAGGTTGCCTTGGGCCTGCACTCTGCTCAACTTAGTATGGCAGATGCTGCAGATTACAATGTTTTTTTCTGAATGTTCTTCAGAGAAAACTTCCAGACAGCAGCCAAACGCCATCTTGCCCTGACTTGGTCCAAAGTGGGGGTGCACTTCGGCACAATTGACCCAGTTCTCACTCTGGGCAAACCACTACCCCTTGGTGCCTGTGTTGGTGCTACATATCCATCTTCCTTTGTGTTGATGTGCTGGTGTCGCGGGCGGAGGAGGGGACGCCGCGCTCTCCCACTGCTCGGGTCCGGCTGCCGCTGCGGCTGCTGCGGCCTGCTGCTGCTGCTCGGTGGCTCGAGCAATGGGCCGGATCCCGGGGACTCGAGCGGCGCTCCTCGCCCGTGAGTGAAAGGGAATTGGTTTTTGGGATAGTTTATTGTCCGTGAGGCCACCCACGGTTGTGGTGATTTGTTGACACCACCGCTGCTCTGTATGGGGATCCCGGGGACTGATGACAGGGAGCAGCAAAGTTGTTGGTTCTCCCCTCCGTGGGTAGGGGGTAGTTGTCCCGGGGCCCAGTGATGAGGTGGGTGATGAGGGATGGCGAGGCCGGTGCAGGGCTTAGTGGGGTGCAGGGACGCGGGGGGCAGCGCTGTGCCTTGCGGCACTGTGGTACTCACTCAGCCTGAGACAGGGGCACAGTTCTCGGTAAAACACACGGCTGGAAAGACAGTTCCCACGGACGGCTGCACTTGCTGTTCCCCAGTAGTTGACGGTAACGGTCCCTTTTCCTGCACCTGAGATGATGATGGTAACGATGGGTTCCCACCGGTAACCCGCTCCCCGGCTTGGATATGGGCCGGAGGAGCCCTACTTTGCCCGCAGGCGCTGGCCCTGAGAAACTGGTGCCCTGGCGGTGGCGGTGTCTCTCTCCAACGGTTGGACTGTTGCCTTCAATCGGGACTTGGTTGTTGGGAGACCCAGAGGTCCCCTTCACTAACGGATTTGGCAAATTCACGGTGACTCCTAGCCTTGCCGGGATCCGAAAGGCCCCTGCCACTGGTGCTGGCTTCACTTTGTATACCGCTCCGGTACCGCCGGGCCACCACCCGTCCGCGGTCCTTTCGGCAACCTCCGGTCAGCCGCTCCTGCGGACAGTCACTGCCGTCTGCTGACCTTGCTGTCTCAGTCCGGGGCACACACCCGGACCAGCTTCAGGCTCTACAAACTGTCACTTTTTACTCCTTCACTCAAGCTCCTCTACTACTTCCTTCTACTTCACTCCCTAGACTTGAACTGCCTGGTTTCCCTCCTACAGGGCTGTGAACTCCTCGGTGGGCGGAGCCAACCACCTGGCCCACCCCCTGGTGTGGACATCAGCCCCTGGAGGAAAGCAACAAGGATTTTTGGTTAGCTTTGGTGTTCCTAACTGGGGTGTAGGGTGTGGTGGTGTTATGACCTGTGACCCCTGGCTTGCCCAGGGTGTCACATTGGCTATGCATGTCAACAGTTCAGGTCGGATAAGTGGACTTATCATCGACCACCTTGTCTTCTATCTCATCCTCCTTCCCAGTTGAGATTGTAAGCTGACCTGATGGAAACTGTGTGTTATCATCATCAGCCTCCACCTCTGGAGACAGTAAATCAGGTTCATCAAAGTGGTTTTCTTCAGGCTGTAGGTTCTCCAATACTTGTGTATCAACTCACACCACCTTGTTACATTCCTCTTCAATGCTGCACAGTGAGAGGCCAGAGCTAACCAAAGGATACATATAAAACAGATCCTCAGAGTGGCCAAGCTTGGGGTCATATGTCTTCTGTGACTGATGATGGGGGGAGAAAGGAGGACCAGGTTGAGGATTGGATGGGCCAGCCTTCTGTGTATCCACAGTAGCCTGTGTGGTCGTGGAAGATTTGTTGCTGCTTGAAAAATGCAAAGAAACCTTGATGTCTGCCATCCAAGACAAAATTTGCTCTCGCTCTTCTGGCTTACACACATGTTTATGCTCCAGATTGGGTAATTTGAGGAGGAGGAGGAGGGTAGAGCCCAATGCTACAATGGGCGCATTGTAAACTGCTAGTCCACTATCTGAGTCTCAATGAGGAAGGGACTGCCCAAATGTATAAGTAAGAGCAGTCCCTCCCAAATGTTTGTTACTGGGGCATCTCTGGGTACTCACCAAACTCAGGTTTCCTGACACCTGCAGGCCCGGCCGCATAAAGACATGGAGGAGGTGGAGAGTAAAGCCCAACGCTACAATGGGCACATTGTAAACTGCTATGGAATATGTATTCCTCTATCTGAGTCTCAATGAGGGAGGGACTGCCCAAATCTATAAGTAAGAACAGTCCGTCCCAAACTAACGTTGCTGGGCCACCTCAGAGCCCTCACCAAACACTACAATGGGCACATTGTAAACTGTAATGTTTATTTATTTTTTTTAATGACTCATAGTTTTTAATTTTACCATAAAATCTACTGGAAATTAAGGAAAAATTCAAAGTGCAGTGAGATGGTGAAGAAAAAAAAAAAAGAAATTCCATCATTGTTTTTTTATTGTTTTTACTTCATTCACAATTTCAGTTTTATTTCTTGGTGCACAATACACCTGATCACATGAGAGTGGTTTGCATACGTGAAGCCCCCGAACTCCAAACCTGAACTTTGCTATCTTGGAAAAGTCTGAGTTTGGACCGAACACCGAACTTCAGGTTTGCTCATCTCTAGTAGTGAATAAAAATCAGACTTTTGAAAAAAAAAAAAAACCCAAAAAACAACAGTTTGTGTCTCCATTTTCCAACATCGGAGTTGAGTGACGACTTGTTTTTTCCTTGATGAGCTGACGTTTTCATTGATACCATTTTAGGTGCAATACTTTTATGGGTCAGTTTTGCTACTTCATTTCATATGGAATTTTTTTTTTTCCTACCCAAATGATATCTTACCTCCATTATTATCTCCATTAATTTTACATATCTGCTCATCTCCTTCCCATTCAGGTCCCTACAATATCGGATCCTCTCAGTGGTTCTATTCTGTTTCAGAAAATTTCCTGTCAAGGATGGATAGGGACAGGGAGAAGAGAGCGGAGAGGATATTAGACCTCACCCTAGAGATCCTCTTCCGGCTTACTGGAGAGGTGAGAAATTCTGATGACGTCACATTACACCATTCTTATCTATGGGAATAACAGATGGACAGAACTGGAGAGGTGAGGACTCTGGAAATGTCTGGAGTGAGATTTATTACTGTGTCTCTCCATAACCAGGATTACACAGTAGTGAAGAAGACCTCTAGTGAGCGCTGTCAGGCTACTGTGTCTGAGGGATGGAGAAGACCCCTGAGCCCAATCACGGGGCCTCCACCTCACACCCCGATACATGAGGACATCAATGACCAGAAGATCCTAGAACTCACCTACAAGATGATTGAGCTGCTGACTGGAGAGGTGACACTGCTGGGAATGCTGGGATATTATACAGTAACGCTATGAAGGGATCGGGGGGTGACGGTGTCATTGTATGTATCAGGTTCCAATAAGGTGTCAGGACGTCACCGTCTATTTCTCCATGGAGGAGTGGGAGTATTTAGAAAGACACAAAGCTCTATACAAGGACGTCATGATGGAGGGTCCCCAGCCCCTCACATCACCAGGTAATAGACAGGACTAAATACACACGGCCTATAATTATCTGTATGTAAGGAATGAATTCAGTCCCTGTGTCTCCTCCAGTTCTATCCAGTAAGAGGACAACACCAGAGAGATGTCCCCGTCCTCTTCTCCCACAGGACTGTAAGCAAGAAGATCCCAATGTTCCTCAGGAAGTGTTTCCTCCTGCTGTATCCAGTAAGTGATCTCTACTCATGTACTTTCTGCACTAAGTTTGTGTTTACATTTTTAGGCTTTTTGATGTGGATTTTTTCCAGCTGTATTTTCTTTTCTTCTGCTTCTTGTGCTCTTTGTTTCTAGTGCCTTCTCCATGTCATTATGAAGGCAACTGAAAGACCTGCAGAGGGTAATGAATACTGTGTTACCCAGTAAATAAGACCTACTCCAAAATTAAGCCCTAGTTTCAGTGAAGGCAAGCGTTGGGAGGAATCAGTTTCTCAGGAACCCCACTCTCTTAGGGTCCCCATCAGTTGTTTTCTAAGGTTGATTGTTTAAGGACCTTTGATGACTTCAAAGTCATGTGATGATGTAACGAAAGGTCTTTTAATTGCAGAAGTCTAAAAGAACTGAACAGAAGACAGGAAGGCATGCAGGACTGGCATTAGGGGAAAGGGAGAGCAAACTGGGCAATTTCACAGGGCTCCCATTCTCCTAGGGGCCCCAGTGTTTATGTGCCAATTAAAGGGCTGCTTAAGGACCTTTTTGACATCACGACATGTGACTAAATGTCTCAGTTGCAGGAGTCTAAAGCTGAAGAGGAGACAGACTGTTGTGTGTGTGTGTTCATGCCAATGTTATCCAGCTTTGCCAAAATGGGCAAAGCTTGGTCAGAACAAGGGTGTGAATTCTTTAATTCGTAACAAACTGCAGCGTTCCCTATGCCAGAAATCTCACTCCAGTCCCTGACGTCATTTTTCAGTGTACATCGCTGGTCTTGAAGAATTAGAGCCCAAATGTTTATCTGCACAGACAGCAAGACCCTGCTACCTGCTTTGATTCCAAAGCCTAAAGGATAGGCCATCAACGTTATTGTCCCGGACATTCTCTTTACATTTCCAGCATCTGTCTTTATTTTATTTTCATCTTGGAAAAAATCTCTTTGAATTGTCAATGTTGTGGATCAATGTCACAGAGATGTTTTCAGGTTATTAAACTGTCAAGGCGGTGTCAGGATCTATAGAACCTACACTTTTCCTGTTAACTTCTCTGATGTCTGTGAGCAGTGCAGGGAGACTCAGGCATCGAACCACAGACTTAGGCAGGCTAGCAAGAGTTAAAGGGGTGGTTCACCCATTTTTTTAAATTTTCTATACGAGTGTAACTTGCCATTTTAAGTGTTTTCTTTATTGGCTTCTATTTGCAGCTCTGGCACTGAGCGGCGCTATCCTGCACGCTCAGTGCCGATCACATGACCCCCTGGTGCTGCGGCTGCTAGTATCCTCTTACGTCCCGTCAAGTTCCGAGCTCTGAAACTAGACGTTACGTCAGGGGATTCTGGCGCCACTCACATTGATTGACTGTGCTGTGGGCGGTGACTACCGCACGTCACAGCCCAGCATCGAGGGGAGGATCCGGAGGGCGCGAGTGTGGAGCGGTGAAGAGGGCTGAGCATCCGGCAGATGTGTGAGGCATGGGGCGCCAGTGTGGAGTACAGGGGGAGGTTTCTTCAGCTGAAACCCCCCCTGTCATGTAAGTAGCTGATCTCACTATCCACCCGCCCGTTCTGCTCCGATGTCAGGAGAACGGGCGGTGTGATCATGTGCTCCTCCCACCAGCACTACACGACGCAGCAAGACACTGACAAGGTGGTGACATGCAACACCGCATGTGTCAGAGCAGAGCATGTCACCGCTCTGCTCCGTCACCTGTCATGCTGCATGGGACCAACTGTCTCCACTCTGTCACCTGCACAACAAGTCACAGAGTGGAGCAAGTTGGTGACAGAGTACCTCTCTCCCCCTCACTCCCCCCCTCTCTTCTCTCCCCCCACTCTCTTCTCTCCCCCCACTCTCTTCTGCCCCTCCCCTCTCCCCCTCTTCTCTCACCCCCTCTTTTCCCCCTCTCATTCTTTTCCCCTTCTCTCTCTTTTCCCCCCTCTTTCTTTTCCTCCTCTCACTCTTTTCTCCTTCTCCCTCTTTCCCCTCTCTATTTCCCCCCTCTATCTTTTCAGTCTCTTTCTCTCTCTCTCTCTTTTACCCCTCTCTCTCTTTTCTCTCTCCCTCTCTTTTCTCTCTCTCTCTTCCCTCTCTTTTTCTCCTCTTTTCCCTCTCTCTCTCTTTCCCCCCTCTCTCTCTTTCTCCCCTCTCTCTTTTCCCCCTCTCTTTTCCCCCTCTCTCTCTCTCTCTCATTTCCCCCTCTTTTCCCCCCTCTCTCTCTTTTTCCCCCTCTCTCTCTTCTCTCTCTTTTCCCCCTCTCTCTTTTCTCTCTCTCTTTTCCCTCTCTCTCCCTCCAATCTTTCTCTTCCCTCTCTCTCTTCCCCCTCTCTCTTGCTTCCCTCTCTCTCTCTTCCCTCTCTTTTCACTCTCTCTCTTCCCTCTCTTTCTCTTCCCTCGCTCTCTCCCCCCTCTTCTCTCTCTTTTCCCTCTCTTTTTCCTCTCTCTTTTCCCTCTCTCTTTTCCCTCGCGCTCTCTCTCTTCTCCCTCGCTCTCTCCTGGCATGGTCAGTACAGAAATCTCTCGATCGTGGAGGGGTGATAGAGAGTAATAAACATGGAGTCCCTAATGTGTCTGTGTATTTATCTCTATTAAAGTATTTTTCTCTGTGTTTTTTTTTTTTTTTTTTAACCCTTTATTGGAGATTCTTAATGGCCGGGTCAAACTTGGCCTAACATTAAGAATCTCGGGCTTTATACCAGCTAGTAAAACATAGCTGGTATTAACCCCTTATTACCCAGCATGCCACCTGGCACGAGGGCCACTGGAGGAGTCGGATACAGCGCCAGAAGATGGCGCTTCTATGAAAGCGCCATTTTCTGGGGTGGCTGTAGATTGCAATTCGCAGCGGGGGGGGGGGGCAGAAAGCTTGGGCCACCCTGCACTGCGGATTCCAATCCCCAGCTGCCAAGTTGTACCTGGCTGGACATAAAAAAATGACCTAAGCCCGCGTCATTTATTTATTTTTTTTTTGTAAATTATTTCATGAAATTCATGAAATAATTAAAAAAAAAAAAAAGGGGCTTCCCTATATTTTTGGTTCCCAGCCGGCTACAAATAGGCAGCTGGGGGTTGGGGGCAGCTCGTACCTGCCTGCTGTACCTGGCTAGCATTCAAAAACATGGCGACACCCACGTCATTTCTTTTTTAAAAGTTTTTAGGCAAAAACCTTTAAAAAAAAAAGGCTGCCCTGGATTTTCCATTGCCAGTGAAGGTAACACCAAGCAGCGGGGGTTAGCAGCCAGTAGCTGCTTTGGTTACCCTTAGCAATAGAAAATGCAGCAGGAGCCGACACTTTTTTTTTTTTTTTACCCCTAACCCTGTTTGTTGTTTTTTTTGTTTGTTTTTTTTTATTTTTAATGAATTTTTTTTAAAAAAAAAAAAAAATCGACATGGGCTTAGCCCATGGAGCACCAGATCATTTTACTGCTCACTCATTCCTACTCATGACCACAGCGATGACTCCAGTGTCGAACGATTACTTGTTCTGTGTCCCCCTGCATCCATTGCAGCATGTGCAGGCTGTGAGGTCACCTGAGTTCAGTCCAGCACTGGAGTCAGCTGATCTGAACTCAGCTGAACTCCAGCCCGCACACGCTGCGATGAATGCAGCGGGACACAAAACAAGTAAGGCCTAAGCCACACGGCGAGAAAAACGGTGTGAGTGGAGTGCGATAAAACATCGCATTCCATTCGGACCAATTCTAGCCTGTGTATCAGCGCACATGAGCAATTATTTTATCAGCTCTAATCGAACCGAGAAAACAATAGCAGCATGCTGTAATTGTAATGCAAGACTCTTTCTCTCGCACCCATTCAATTGTATGGTGTGAGAGAAAAATCGCACTGCACTCGCGGTACATCGGTGTACCGCGAGTGCCGAGCAAGAATCGCAATAACTGACTACGGAGGAGAGAGGGAGAGAAATCCCTCCCACCCCTCCTCAGTGCTGGCCCGCCCCTTCTCAGTGCCGGACCACCCCCCGCAGCTGAGGTCCGCTCGCACAGTCGGATTTCAGTCGCAGGGACACACGCATGACACTCGGCTCTGCTGTACTGCCAGCGTGAGCTGAGTGTCATGCGAAGGGATCACAGTAATCCCCGTGTGGCCCCAGCCTAATTGGCTGACACTGGAGTCAGCTGATCTGAACTCAGCTGAACTCCTGACCACACAGCCCGCACACGGTCACATGTGATTGGCAGCAGGCAGTGACTGAGGTTAACCTGCAGCCATTGCAGTGTGTGCGGGCTGTGAGATCAAAAGTCAGCTGACTCCAGTGCCGGCCGATAAATTTTGTGTCCCGCTGCAGAAGGATCCAGTAAAATAACGGTTGCATGCAATGCACGTTTAATCCACAGGTCATATGCGGTTTGTGTTTTTTTGCCACAGGCAAAAAAAAGTTGATGTGAAAGTAGCCTGCAAAATGCATGCCACACGAATGATACGGATGCCACACAGACTAGGCGAGACGGAAAAAAAGCAATCTCATGACCCCTTAATTTTTTTCCCCCCAATTATTGTTTTCACATGTTACGCCGGCTAATAATCAATTTCTGTACACATACACAGACTATGAACAATATGAGAACAAGCAGAAGATAGCCGCTTTCTTCCCCTGGTTGTGCAGAGCTGGGAGCTTTGGCTGTCTCTGCTGTGATTTCTCTCAGTGCATCCACACTGGGAAGAGGCAGGGAGGAGTCTTTGGGTGGAGAGGAGAACTGAGTGGGTGTATTAGATACAGTCCTAGAGCTGCAAAGAATTATGGGAGTTGTAGTAACTGAACCCAGGAAGTCAGAAGCGAGATTAACCCCATCAGAGCTGGAGCCAGCAATGAGGATGTGCTACTAGAGCACGAAAGAAGGTAATATTGCTGAAAAAACATAATAGATGTGTGGAGAGGCAATTATTAGCAAGATTTATGAGAGAAAAAAAATCAGTTTTGGTAACTGGACAACTTTAATTTCTGCTGGGCTGCTTTTTAGTGTCTTTGATCACATGGTGCGCGAAGCCAGTATCATTCTCTTCCCTCCTGTATATGCTGGCTGGACTATTCCATTTATGCCAGCTATAGTTTACCAATACTGGTCTGTTGAGGTGTTGTGATACAGACTAACGAGTGGTTGTTGTGCATTATTGCTGTGAATTTTGTGGTGTTAACTCTTGTTGTCCTTTTCTTTCTGCCTTCCTCCTCTTGCTTTTCTTCTTAGTCTCTCACTGTTTATTTCTGTGAGTTTGCACTGTGCCTGAGTTTTAGTTTTTCCATCTGTCTTAGGTTATGTGCGCACGTTGCGTTTTTTCCCGCGTTTCCGCAGCGTTTTTAGCGGCAGCGTTTTTGTGCTAAAACGCATGCGTTTTTGTTTTCCAGCAAAGTCTATGGGAAAAGATGAAATCCTGTCTGCACTTTGCTTTTTTTTCTGCAGCGTTTAATTTGCATATTTTGGGTCAAAAACCATGCTGAAAAAGAAGCAGCATGTCAGTTGTTTTTGCCATTTCTGCAGCGTTTCCTTAACATTGGAGTCAATGAGAAATGGCAAAATGCAACCAAAAGCACAATTCCTGCGTTTTTCATGCTTTTTACCTGCTTTTCCACTGCGTTTTTGGCTCCAAAAACGCATGCTTTTCTGGCAAAAAATTAAAGGGTTCTAATGTTCCTTTACACATACACAATAACCGAAAATTTAAATGTTATAAAATAATAAATTTCACCAATTTTTCGGTTAAAATGTGAATAACCACTATAATTTCATTATAATTGTTGATTTTACATATAGTTATATTAAAAGTGAATATAATTTTTTTTTTCTCTTTTTCATTCTTTTTGACTATTCTAACTTTATTTCTCAGTGTCTTGATCAACAAAACGCATCTGCTGAAACGCAGGTGAAAAAGCAGGTAAAAAGCGCTGAAAACGCACTAAAAACGCGGTAAATACGCATGCGTTTTTAGCGCTAAAAAAAGGGCAAAAGCCATTTGGTCAAAAACCAAGGGCAGGAAAACGTGCAGAATAAACTGCAGGTACTACGACGCAACGTGCGCACATAGCCTTAATCTGTATTTCCATCATACTCCTTCACTTTCCTTCCCTGGGGGATCAGAGATTAGATCTAGTCAGGAGAATAGTAAGGTATGGGATAAGGGCATCCCCACCTTCAGGAGTAATCTAGAGATTAGGGATAGCCTAGTGTCTTCAAGCGTGAGGGACAGTATAGGAGCCCACTGTCCCTTGTTATCGTGCAGTCACATTGTGACAATCAATCAGATTATTTACTGTAGCACATTCCAGAGAACTGGTGCTACTGGACAGATATCTTGGAGACAGCAATGAGAGATCTGAATTAGCAAAAATGTAAGGGGTGCTTCACACACAGCGAGCTCACTGCCGAGATCGCTGCTGAGTCACGCTTTTTGTGACGCAGCAGTGACCTCATTAGCGATCTCGCTGTGTGTGACAATGAGCAGCGATCTGGCCCCTGCTGCGAGATCGCTGCTCGTTACACACAGCCCTGGTTCGTTTTCTTCAAAGGCGCTCTCCCGCTGTGACACACAGATCGCTGTGTGTGACAGCGAGAGAGCGACAAATGAAGCGAGCAGGGAGCAGGAGCCGGCGTCTGACAGCTGAGGTAAGCTTGTAACCAAGATAAACATCGGGTAACCAAGGTGGTTACCCGATATTTACCTTAGTTACCAGCCTCTGCAGCTCTCACGCTGCCTGTGCTGCCGGCTCCGGCTCGCTGCACATGTAGCTGCTGTACACATCGGGTTAATTAACCCGATGTGTACAGCAGCTAGGAGAGCAAGGAGCCAGCGCTAAGCAGTGTGCGCGGCTCCCTGCACATGTAGCTGCATTACACATCGGGTTAATTAACCCGATGTGTACTGTAGCTAGGAGAGCAAGGAGCCAGCGCTCAGTGTGCGCGGCTCCCTGCTCCCTGCACACACAGCGGTGTGCGCTGGTAACTAATGTAAACATCGGGTAACCATACCCAATGTTTACCTTAGTTACCAGTCTCCGCAGCTTCCAGACGGCGGCTCCGTGCAAGCGCAGCGTCGCTTGCACGTCGCTGCTGGCTGGGGGCTGTTCACTGGTCGCTGGTGAGATCTGCCTGTTTGACAGCTCACCAGCGACCATGTAGCGATGCAGCAGCGATCCTGACCAGGTCAGATCGCTGGTCGGATCGCTGCTGCATCGCTAAGTGTGAAGGTACCCTAACTCTTAAGGCCCTGTCACACGCAGAGATAAATCTTTGGCAGATCTGTGGTTGCAGTGAAATCATGGACATATTGTTCCATTTGTACACAGCCACAAACCTGGCACTGATTGTCCACAATTTCACTGCAACCACAGATCTGCTGCAGATTTATCTCTGTGTGTGTGCAGATCTCAAAATTGGAAAACAGATTGAGAATATTTTTTTCCTTAATTTAATTTCTGATATGGTTTAAAAAAATAAATGTACTTTCAAGATAATATCATTGAGAACTAATAACAATCTTTTGGTTTTTTTTAGCAGATGACTGTATTGGAAGTTCAGATGGGCCTCTAATATCTTCAGAATTTATAAGATATGATGAAAGTATCACACATAATACATATGAAGAGCATGCTGTTGGCCCAGATATACCTCCAGTCCTTCCTCAGAAAGCTCTATCATCTGATCTTTTCAAACAAGTCCAAAATTCCGATTTTACACAGAATTGTAAGCAAAATATAAGTTACAGAAGGGATGTGGAACATGAAACAACGGCTCCTACAAGGGAGAAACCATTTTCATGTTCAAAATGTGGGAAATGTTTTACCAGGAAATCAAATCTTGTTGACCATCAAAAATATCACACTGGGAAGAAGCAGTTTTTATGTCAAGAGTGTGGGAAATGTTTTATTCAGAAATCAGATCTTGTGAGGCATCAGAAAAATCACACAGGGGTGAAGCCATTTTCATGTTCACAGTGTGGGAAATGTTTTTTTCGGAAATCAAATCTTGTTTTGCATCAAAAATCTCACACAGGGGAGAAGGCATTTTCATGTTCAGAGTGTGAGAAATGTTTTCGGTGGAAATCAGAACTTGTTTTGCATCAAAGATCTCATACAGGAGAGAAGCCATTTTCATGTTCCGAATGTGGGAAATGTTTTAGCAAGAAATCAAGTCTTGTTACGCATCAAAAAAATCACAAAGGGGAGAAGCCATTTTCATGTTCAGAGTGTGGGAAATGTTTTATTCGGAAATCAGAACTTGTTTGGCATCAAAGATCTCACACAGGGGAGAAGGCATTTTCATGTTCAGAGTGTGGGAAATGTTGTCAGTGCAAATCACAACTAGTTTTGCATCAAAGATCTCATACAGGGGAAAAGCCATTTTCATGTTCCGAATGTGGGAAATGTTTTAGTCAGAAATCACGTCTTGTTACGCATCAAAAAATTCACAAAGGGGAGAAGCCATTTTCATGTTCAGAGTGTGGGAAATGTTTTATTTGGAAATCAGAACTTGTTTGGCATAAAAAATCTCACACAGGGGAGAATGCATTTTCATGTTTAGAGTGTGGGAAAAGTTTTCAGTGGAAATCAAAACTTGTTGTGCATCAAAGATCTCATACAGGGGAGAAGCCATTTTCATGTTCAGAGTGTGGGAAATGTTTTGTTCAGAAATCAGAATTTATTAGACATCAGAAAATTCACACAGGGGAGAAGCCATTTTCATGTTCAGAATGTGGGAAATGTTTTATTCAGAAATCACATCTTGTTAATCATCAAAGATCTCATACAGGGGAGAAGCCGTTTTCATGCCCAGAATGTGGTAAATGTTTTACTAGGAAATCAAGTCTTGTTGACCATGGGAAGTTTCACCTAGGGGATAAACCATTTTTATGTTCAGAATGTGGAAAATGTTATTCTAAGAAATCGGATCTCGTTAAACATCTGAAGAAGTCACACAAAGAAAGAACCTTTTTCATGTTGTGAATAATTGAAATTTTAACTGGTAAATCAATTCTTGTTGACCATGAGAAAAACAACACAGTAAAGGAGGCATTCTTGCATTCGGAATTTGGCAAATGTTTTTATCATGAATTAGTTCTAGTTGTCAGATGAGTCACATGGGAGAAGCCATCATGATGTACTTTGAGTCAAAGAATTGGTGAGGGAAAGCACCATTTTCTTTATTCTTAAACTTACTGTATTATTATGACCATAAGACGCACCTAAGTTTTAGAGGAGGAAAATATGAAAAAAATTGAAGCAAAAAATGTAGTCATGACACACTGTTATGGGAGAAATCTGCTGCTGACACTGTTATGGGGGTAATATCTCCCAATTCTGTACTAAAGTCACCCATCCTGGGCCCCTTCCAGTAATATGTGTTGATCATTCTGGTGTATATGTCATTCTTCCTGGTATACAGTGCCTTGCGAAAGTATTCGGCCCTTGAATTTTTCAACCTTTTCCCACAATGCAGGCTTAAAACATAAAGATAATTTTTTTTAATTTTTTGGTGAAGAATCAACAACAAGTGGGACACAATTGTGAAGTAAACAAAATGTATTGCTTATGTTAAACTTTTGTAAAAACTAAAAAACTGAAAATTGGGGCATGCAATATTATTCAGCTCCCTTAAGTTAATACTTTGTAGCGCCACCTTTTGCTGCAATTACAGCTGCAAGTCGCTTGGGGTATGTCTCTATTAGTTTTGCACATCGAGAGACTGAAATTCTTGCCCATTCTTCCTTTGCAAATAGCTCGAGCTGCCTGAGGTTGGATGGAGAGCATGTGTGAACAGCAGTTTTCTGCTCTTTCCACAGATTCTCAATTGGATTCAGGTCTGGACTTTGACTTGGCCATTCTAACACCTGGATACGTTTATTTGTGAACCATTCCATTGTAGATTTTGCTTTATGTTTTGGATCATGGTCTTGTTGGAAGAAAAATCTCCGTCCCAGTCTCAGGTCTTACTGCAGACTCCAACAGGTTTTCTTTAAGAATGGTCCTGTATTTGGCTCCATCCATCTTCCCATCATTTTTAAACATCTTCCCTGTCCCTGCTGACGAAAAGCAGGCCCAAGCCATGATTGCCACCACCATGTTTGACAGTGGGGATGGTGTGTTCAGGGCGATGAGCTGTGTTGCTTTTACCTAAACATATCATTTGGCATTGTGCCCAAAAAGTTCGATTTTTGGTTTCATCTGGCCAGAGCACCTTCGTCCACATGTTTGGTGTGTCTCCCAGGTGGCTTGTGGCAAACTTTAAACAACACTTTTTATGGATATCTTTGAGAAATGGCTTTCTTCTTGCCACTCTCCCATAAAGGCCAGATTTGTAGAGTGTACAACTGATTGTTGTCCTATGGACAGACTCTCCCACCTCAGCTGTAGTGCTGTTTATCCAGAGTGATCATGGGCCTCTTGGCTGTATCTATGATCAGTCTTCTCCTTGTTTGAGATGAACGTTTAGAGGGACGGCCGGGTCTTGGTAGATTTGCAGTGGTATGATACTCCTTCCATTTCAATATGATTGCTTGCACAGTGCTCCTTGGGATGTTTAAAGTTTTGGAAATCTTTTTGTATCCAAATACGGCTTTAAACTTCTCTACAACAGTATCACGGGCCTGCCTGTTGTGTTCCTTTGTCTTCATGATGCTCTCTGCGCTTTAAACAGAACACTGAGACTATCACAGAGCAGGTACATTTATGTGGAGACTTGATTACACACAGGTTGATTATATTTATTATCATCAGTGATTTAGGACAACATTAGATCATTCAGAGATCCTCAATGAACTTCTGGAGTGAGTTTACTGCACTGAAAATAAAGGGGACGAATAATATTTCACGCCCTACTTTTCAGTTTTTTATTTTTTACAAAAGTTTAACATAAGCAATAAATTTCATTCAACTTCACAAATGTGTCCCACTTGTTGTTGATTCTTCACCATAACATTAAAATGTTTATCTTTATGTTTGAAGCCTGAAATGTGGGAAAAGGTTGAAAAGTTCAAGAGGGCTGAATACTTTCACAAGGCACTGTATATGTTCCCCATCTTTGTCCCATCATGGTATACATAATAATAATAATAATCTTTATTTCTATAGCGCCAACATATTCCGCAGCGCTTTACAATTCAGGAGGAACATATACATATCATATACATAAACATATACAAACAAGTAACAATTATAGAGGATACAATATTTAAAAGGAACAATGGCAACCCTGCTTGTGAGAGCTTATAATCTACAATGAGATGGGGGGAGGGGCAAGGTACAAGTGTTTATTTAAAATGACAATCCAGCCAGCTCATGGGGGATAGATGATGGCTTCCTGGACCAGTTGGCCAGAGCCTTGAGATGCATTTGGGTGCCATGGAGTTTGACATGGGGTTATGTTCTGAGAAGTTGTAGAGGGATTAGGTGAAATTAGTTTGGCTAGGGAGTGTGATAGGCCACCCTAAAAAGATGCGTTTTTAGGGAGCGTCTGAAGCTGAGTAAGTTGTGATTTGTCCTAACTTCTTGGGGTAGAGTGTTCCAGAGGTTTGGTGCAGCTCGGAAGAAGTCTTGGATTCGGGAGTGGGAGGTTCGAATTAGTGTGGATGTTAGTCGAAAGTCATTTGCAGACCGTAGAGAACGGGTGGGATGATAGACAGAGAGGAGGGTGGAGATGTAGGAGGGTGCTGCACTGTGGAGAGCTTTGTGGGTGAGAACAAGCAGTTTGAATTGGATCCTGTGATATATGGGCAGCCAGTGCAATGACTGGCACAGAGCACAGGCATCCGAGTAGCGGTTGGCCAGGTAGGTGACCCTGGCTGCTGCATTAAGGATGGACTGTAGAGGGGAGAGTCTAGTTAGGGGGACACCAATTAATAGAGAGTTACAGTAGTCAAGGCGAGAGTGGATCAGGGCCACGGTGAGGGTTTTTGTCGTTTCCATTGTGAGAAAGGGGCGGATTCTAGCGATGTTCTTGAGGTGCAAGCGGCAGGTGCGTGCAAGAGATTGTATATAGGAGGTGAAGGAGAGATCAGTGTCAAGTATAACCCCCAGGCAGCGGGCTTGCGGCCTAAGACTTATCGTTGTGCCACACACAGAGAGGGAGATGCCAGGTTTAGGAAGGTTGGGAGATGGAGGGAAAAGCAGAAGTTCAGTTTTGGAAAGGTTAAGTTTCAGATAGAGAGCAGACATGGTGTTGCAAACTGCAGTCAGGCAGTCACTTGTGTTCTGTAGTACAGCGGGGGTGAGCTCAGGGGATGAGGTGTATAGCTGTGTGTCATCAGCATAAAGATGGTACTGAAAGCCAAATCTGCTGATGGTCTGTCCAATTGGGGCAGTGTATTGGGAGAACAGAAGAGGGCCAAGGACTGAACCTTGAGGGACCCCAACAGTGAGAGGGAGAGGAGAAGATGTGGAGCCAGCAAATGATACACTGAACGAGCGGCCAGAAAGATAGGAAGAGAACCAGGAAAGAACAGTGTCCTTTAGGCCAATAGAATGGAGCATAGAGAGAAGGAGATGGTGGTCAACAGTGTCGAAGGCTGCAGAAAGGTCAAGAAGAATAAGCAGAGAGTGGTCACCGTTACGTTTTGCTGTCAATAGGTCATTGGTCACTTTGACAAGGGCAGTTTCTGTTGAGTGTAAAGGGCGGAAGCCAGACTGTAAAGGATCTAGAAGAGAGTGAGAGGAGAGGTAGCGGGTGAGACGAGAGTAGACCAGGCGCTCCAAGAGTTTAGAGATGAAGGAGAGATTGGAGACTGGTCTGTAGTTGCTTGTGCAGGACGGATCAAGGGAAGGTTTTTTTAATAATGGAGTAATAATAGAGTGTTTGAGGGAGGAAGGGAAGATACCAGAAGAGAGAGAGAGATTGAAGATTTTAGTTAGGTGAGTGGTGAGAACCGGAGAGAGTGTCTGGAGAAGATGTGAGGGGAAGGGATCAGTAGAGCAAGTGGTAGGACGAGAAGAAGAGAGGAGCCTGGAGACTTCCTCCTCTGTGACTGGGTCAAATGTGGAAAGTGAGCTGGATGGGATGTGGCGAGGGATGGGATTCACAAAGCTTGGTGACTGGGAGCTGATCTCTTGGCGGATGTTTTCTATTTTCTCTCTGTGAAAGACGAGGCCAGGTCATCAGCATGAAGGTCTGTGATAGGGGTCTGTGCTTTGGGACTGAGGAGGGAGTGAAAGGTGTGAAAGAGCTTTTTTGGATTGTTGGCTAGTGAGGAGATAAGGGTGGTGAAGTAGGTCTGTTTGGCGAGGTGAAGGGAAGAGTTGTAGGTCCTTAACATGAACTTGTAGTGGATGAAGTTTTCTGGTGTGCGGGATTTCCTCCATAGGCACTCTGCACTCCTAGAGCATCGCTGGAGAAATCGAGTTTGTGATGTGAGCCAAGGTTGTTTTACTCGGTGTTTGGAGGTTCTGAGGGTGAGGGGTGCTACTTGGTCCAGGGTGCTTCTGAGTGTGTCATTGTAGTGCTTTACAGCCAGATTAGGGCATGAAAGTGAGGTGATAGGGGATAGTGATAAGTGTAGAGAGTCTGTAAGTGTTTGAGAGTCAATGGCCTGTAGGTTTCTGAATGTGTGATAGGTGGGAGTGTGCTGGGGCGGACGAGGGTTTGTGAGCTTGAAGGAGAGGATGTTGTGGTCAGAGAGGGGAAGAGGTGAGTTGTCAAAGTGAGAGATTGAGCAGAGGCGGAAAAGGACCAGGTCAAGGGTGTTACCATCTTCATGTGTCTCTGAGGATGAGAGTTGTGAGAGGCCAAGGGAGGTGGTGAGAGAAGCTGGGATGCAGAAGGGGAGGAGGGGCTGTTCATGGGGATGTTAAAGTCTCCTAGGATCAGGGTTGGCAATTCAGAGGACATGAAGTGTGGCAGCCAGGCTGAAAAGTGGTCAAGGAACTGGGTGGGTGAACCTGGGGGACGGTATATGACAGCTACTCTGAGGGGAAGGGGATGGAAGAGCCTAATGGTGTGAACCTCAAAGGATGGGAATGAGAGTGATGGAGCTGGGGGATGACCTGGAAAGTGCACTGTGGGGACAGTAGTAAGCCTACTCCACCACCATGTCTGTTTCCAGGTCTTGGTGAATGGGTAAAGTGTAAACCACCATGAGAGATGGCAGCAGGGGAAGTAGTATCAGAATCCTGAATCCAGGTTTCAGTTAGGCCTAGTAAGTTAAGAGAGTTATTGAGAAAGAGGTTGTGGATGTAAGGAAGCTTGTTACATACAGACCATGGATTCCATAGAGCACAATTAAAAGATGATCCCCATCCTGGTATATATGGCTATTATCCTGGGATCATCCTGGTATTTATCATCCCTATCCTGGTATATAAAGCCCTCATACTGGTATACATGGCCCTCATGCTTGTATACATCATCCTCATCCTGGTATGCATGGCTCTCATCCTGGTATATATGATCCCCATCCTGGGCCCATTCTGGAATATGTTTTTTATACTCGTATATATTATCCCCATCTTGGTATTTACAGGTGAAAATGGGACCCCTTACCTCTTGACTGCAGATTGCACCAATGATATGTCTGGTTCTGCTGTCATCCTGGTATATATGTCCCTCATCATGCTGCAAACATAAAAAATATCTTTATACACACCATCCCTCTGCTCTGATGTCGACAAGTGAATTCAGTGTGTAAGCAGCGCATCACATGACATCACTGCCATGCACCTGCAGTTACACGCGGACCCTCAGCTACTGGAATATTCACTGCTTCCCACACCCGGGATTATGGTCTTGGGGAGCAGTGAATATTCATTCTCTAATAGCAGACACACATGATCACCCAGGCGCAGCATTAAGTTGGCGGCTGGGTGATCATATGTGCCCTCTATTAAAGAGAATGAAGAGTCACTGCTCCACATGCCCATAATTCCGCCCTCCCCTCCATATCAGCTTCAGTGCCTAGAGGTAGACGGGATTATGGGAGTGAGCAGCAGTGAATATTCACTTTTGTTATTAGCGGGCACACTGTTATCCCTGGCGCTGGTTCCTGCCTCCTGAGACCCACTCCTCCACTGCCACCCCTCCAGCCACAGTCAGGAGCATTCGGACTATGAGACAACCCCCCCTTACTACACATTTTTTTTGGGGTGTGAAACTGTCTAAACGGTAACTGGCTATTGTGCTGCTATATGTGGGAATGCTATGTATTACACAGTTATCTAATCGCGCTAGTATATGTGGGAAAGTGACAGCACCAGGTATTCAATTGTGTACCTATATTGATTGATTCCCCTTTTCAATGTGCATGTGTGTGGTTTGGATCCATGTGGCAGGCAGGACGCTATATTTGTTCTTAAGCGCAACAGTGACCCCTAGTGGTCCATGTTATAAGTAACTGTTTGTGTCGGTCATGCAATGGTGGAATATGGCAATGACGCCCCCTCCCCCTTCCTTTGCATCAATCGCATGACTGACTTTGGAAAAAGCATGTCTTGCTAATTTGGGCTGCCACGTGTGCTCTAATATAAATTGAAAGACATAGCGGTTACTGATATAGCAATAGAGATATATTTATAGCAAATCAATATGTACACAATTGTGAATAACACCCGGGTGCGGTCCTTCCTAAACAGTAATTAGCTATTGTGCTGCTATATGTGGGAATGCTGTGTTCTGCACATCTTTCTAATCGTGCTGTTATATGTGGGAGGCTGACAGCACCGGGCATTCAATTTTGTACCTGTATTGATTGATTCCCTCTCCAAAAACGCATAGTGTGATTTAGATCCATGTGGCAGGCGGGACATTTTATTTCTTTAAAAGCGCAACAGTGACCCCTAGTGGTCTATGTTATAAGTAACTGTTTTGTGTCGGTCATGCAATGGTGGAATATGGCAATTACGCCCTCTGCTCCTTCTCTTGTACCTATCGTATGACTGACATTGGAAAAAACATGTTTTGCTAATCTGGTCTGCCACGTGTGCTCTAATATAAATTGAAATACACAGTGTTTACTAGCACAGCAATATAGATACATTTAAAGCAAGTCAATGTGTACACAATTGTGAATAATATCTACAGTTCCGTTTTTATGGATCTAATTATGATGTAGGATCTAATTATAATTGTAGTTGTCCCTAAAAACACTTAAAAAACACTTGTATTCATTGTAATAAATATGTGTGATAAAATCAATTTTTGATACAACCTTATTTTTGCATGTTTGGGCTCTTTGATCGCTTTGTTCTCCTTTCTCTTGGATTAGTTGAGAGAGCAGTGTCTCGTGCTTAGAGCAGCTGCGGAAATTTGTGGGATCCCGCTCTGCATACGGAGATCCCAGAAAATGGAAATTCGGGCTCAACTTTGCTAGAAAATTGGGCATTTCGAGAGCCTTTAGGAACATTTGTGAAAGGTTTTGATACTGGATTATATTTAGATAATTCACTAATCTCAGGTTGTCCACTGCTTTATTTACTAAAAAGAGCCCCCGCATAATTTGGGCCCTTTATGTTATAAAAATGATCCCTTTACAAAGAATAGTTGTTATAATAAAAAAAGTAACTAATGTTATGTCTGATAGCCGAGGGATTATTTTATTGTGGGGCTACCAACAAATAGAGATGAGAGGACCCGCTGAAGTTCAGGTTTGCCTTTTTTCAGTCGGACTTTAGATGAAGTTCAGTTCCGGAACCAGACTCGACCTGAACCTCATTGGAAGTCACTGATTGGGCAGTTCGGATCTCCACCCATATGCAAATGGCCATAAACAGCATTTCCAGGGTAGGGAGGGTGGTTTTTTGTCTTGTGCACAATACATGGTATAACAATGTTTTAACACCCCCGCCCCCCCCCCCCCCCCTGTGAAAGCCATTCAAACACTGCAAGCAACTTGTAATGTGTTGAGCACACTAGGTATGGTGAAGTACCAAGCAAACTGTGAAAGTGAAGGGAGACTCTGTGTCGAGTGAAGGGGGAGATGGTGACCTCTGACCAAGCCTACCGCTGGGCCCTGGGTTCCCTCACCATCCTAGTTAGGTTCCGCAACTACAGTTAGGTCCAGAAATATTTGGACAGTGACACAAGTTTTGTTATTTTAGCTGTTTACAAAACCATATTCAGAAATACAATTATATATATAATATGTGCTGAAAGTGCACACTCCCAGCTGCAATATGAGAGTTTTCACATCCAAATCGGAGAAAGGGTTTAGGAATCATAGCTCTGTAATGCATAGCCTCCTCTTTTTAAAGGGTCCAAAAGTAATTGGACAAGGGACTCTAAGGGCTGCAATTAACTCTGAAGGCGTCTCCCTCGTTAACCTGTAATCAATGAAGTAGTTAAAAGGTCTGGGGTTGATTACAGGTGTGTGGTTTTGCATTTGGAAGCTGTTGCTGTGACCAGACAACATGCGGTCTAAGGAACTCTCAATTGAGGTGAAGCAGAACATCCTGAGGCTGAAAAAAAAGAAAATATCCATCAGAGAGATAGCAGACATGCTTGGAGTAGCAAAATCAACAGTCGGGTACATTCTGAGAAAAAAGGAATTGACTGGTGAGCTTGGGAACTCAAAAAGGCCTGGGCGTCCACGGATGACAACAGTGGTGGATGATCGCCGCATACTTTCTTTGGTGAAGAAGAACCCGTTCACAACATCACCTGAAGTCCAGAACACTCTCAGTGAAGTAGGTGTATCTGTCTCTAAGTCAACAGTAAAGAGAAGACTCCATGAAAGTAAATACAAAGGGTTCACATCTAGATGCAAACCATTCATCAATTCCAAAAATAGACAGGCCAGAGTTAAATTTGCTGAAAAACACCTCATGAAGCCAGCTCAGTTCTGGAAAAGTATTCTATGGACAGATGAGACAAAGATCAACCTGTACCAGAATGATGGGAAGAAAAAAGTTTGGAGAAGAAAGGGAACGGCACATGATCCAAGGCACACCACATCCACTGTAAAACATGGTGGAGGCAACGTGATGGCATGGGCATGCATGGCTTTCAATGGCACTGGGTCACTTGTGTTTATTGATGACATAACAGCAGACAAGAGTAGCCGGATGAATTCTGAAGTGTACCGGGATATACTTTCAGCCCAGATTCAGCCAAATGCCGCAAAGTTGATCGGACGGCGCTTCATAGTACAGATGGACAATGACCCCAATCATACAGCCAAAGCTACCCAGGAGTTCATGAGTGCAAAAAAGTGGAACATTCTGCAATGGCCAAGTCAATCACCAGATCTTAACCCAATTGAGCATGCATTTCACTTGCTCAAATCCAGACTTAAGATGGAAAGACCCACAAACAAGCAAGACCTGAAGGCTGCGGCTGTAAAGGCCTGGCAAAGCATTAAGAAGGAGGAAACCCAGCGTTTGGTGATGTCCATGGGTTCCAGACTTAAGGCAGTGATTGCCTCCAAAGGATTCGCAACAAAATATTGAAAATAAAAATATTTTGTTTGGGTTTGGTTTATTTGTCCAATTACTTTTGACCTCCTAAAATGTGGAGTGTTTGTAAAGAAATGTGTACAATTCCTACAATTTCTATCAGATATTTTTGTTCAAACCTTCAAATTAAACGTTACAATCTGCACTTGAATTCTGTTGTAGAGGTTTCATTTCAAATCCAATGTGGTGGCATGCAGAGCCCAACTCGCAAAAATTGTGTCACTGTCCAAATATTTCTGGACCTAACTGTATTTATTTATTTATTTTACTTCATGATATAGACCCGACCACCGGCAGCTGTGATTGGTTGCAGTGAGACAGCTGTAAATCATCGTGGAGGCGTGTCTGACTGCAACCAATCATAGGCACCGGTGGGCGGGGAAAGCAGGGAATACGAGATTGAATAATCAGCGGCCGGCTTTTTCAAAAGTGAAGAAGCCGCCAGAGCAGTGTGAACGCCGTGCAGCGCCGCGCCGGTGATCGGGGATCGGTGAGTATGAGAGAGGGGGTGGGAGGGAGAGACCGACATGGACAGAGAGAGAGAGAGAGAGACTGAGATAGAGACACACCGACAAAGAGGTACCGACCGACCGACAGAGAGAGAATAGAGCCGTTTAATTTAAAAAAATAAAAAATTAGAAATTGATATATAGATTTATAGAAAGATAAAGATAGATAGATAGATAGATGCATTGAAATATATACATATATCTAGACATGTATAGGAAGTAAGCCACATTAAGGAACTAAACATAGATAGATAGTATAATTTGGAATATAAATTATATTAAAATTTAAAAAAAAAAATATTGAGAGATTGCTATAGATAGATTTGTGAAGTTAGATGAATATTGATAGATATAAAGAAAAATAAAAATATATTTAATGTACATTTAAATTCCATTTTATTACTATATATATTTTAAAATAAAACTATATAAATGTATGTAGATTTATAGGGCTAAATAAAGATTTTGAAGACTTTAAAACAAAACTATGTTCTTCTGATTTTGTTTGTCAAGGGAAAAACGATCCTTTTTGCCGCATACAACCGATATTGTGAAAACACAATCTGGCGCCCATTGAAATACATTGCAGCTACTGCTGCAATGTACAGGATCCGGTTTTTGGTCTGAGACAAAAAATGCTGCATGTAGCGTTTTTGAAAGATGGTTAAAAACAGCAACTCACAGGATCCTGAATATGCCACATGCAAACGGATGCAAACGCATGTTGCCGCGAGTCCATTGACAATGCATTGAGCAGACAACGGATCCGGCAACATGCAATTTGCGTTTTTCTGCTGACCGGCAGAATACCGCTGATGTGAAGCTAGCCTTAGATGAAAATTGACCCTTCAGCTGTTTCTCATTATGGCCACTTACCTTTCCAGCCTTTTGTTAACCCCATCCCTAGTGTTTTGACATGTCGCTGCCATTAATCCCTAAAAGAGTTAATTTTTTTAATTAAATAGAAAAATGTTCAACTTCTGATCTATGTTCTACTGCTATAAGAGATTCACAAATCATTGCAATCTTATTCTTACATTATATAACAGTTTCTTTTGTGATTGGGGTTGTAGACACAGTAGACTGCTCTGTAGTCTATATACTCTGTACTCTATTTATATGTTTAGAAAAATGTGATCTAGCTCCACATGGCTCTGCTCTGTGCATGTGGTATACACAAGGGTCCGCTCTGTATTAATTGTACACCCACAAATCTGCTCCTTGCTACCATTCGTACACACGGCTCTGTTCGTACACACATTCATCTGCTATATATTCAATGTAAACCTATGGATCTGATCCATACCCACACAGCTCCGCTCTGTAGACGTCGTATACACACAACTCTGTTCTGTTCATATTATACACAAACGGCTCAGCTCCGTACACACATGGTTCCACTTTGTACACACACGGCTCCGCTCTGTACACCTCGTACACACACGGCTCCGCTCCGTACACATCGTACACACACGGCTCCGCTCCGTACACCTCGTACACACACGGCTCTGCTCCGTACACCTCGTACACACACGGCTCCGCTCCGTACACCTCGTACACACACGGCTCCGCTCCGTACACCTCGTACACACACGGCTCTGCTCCATACACCTCGTACACACACGGCTCCGCTCCGTACACCTCGTACACACACTGCTCTGCTCCGTACACCTCGTACACACACGGCTCTGCTCCGTACACCTCGTACACACACGGCTCTTATCTGTACACCTCGTACACACACCGCTCAGCTCCATACACCTCGTACACACACTGCTCTGCTCCGTACACCTCGTACACACACGGCTCTGCTCCGTACACCTCGTACACACACTGCTCTGCTCCGTACACCTCGTACACACACGGCTCTGCTCCGTACACCTCGTACACACACTGCTCCGCTCCGTACACCTCGTACACACACGGCTCTGCTCCGTACACCTCGTACACACACGGCTCCGCTCCGTACACCTCGTACACACACGGCTCCGCTCCGTACACCTCGTACACACACGGCTCCGCTCCGTACACCTCGTACACACACGGCTCCGCTCCGTACACCTCGTACACACACGGCTATGCTCCGTACACCTCGTACACACACGGCTCTGCTCCGTACACCTCGTACACACACGGCTCCGCTCTGTACACCTCGTACACACACGGCTCTGCTCCGTACACCTCGTACACACACGGCTCCGCTCCGTACACCTCGTACACACACGGCTCCGCTCCGTACACCTCGTACACACACGGCTCTGCTCCGTACACCTCGTACACACACGTCTCTGCTCCGTACACCTCGTACACACACGGCTCCGCTCCGTACACCTCATACACACACGGCTCTGCTACATCCACACTGTAAACCCCTCCTGACCCCACACATAAACTTCCCCTCATCCAGCACCATGACACCCAGCACAGCAGAGTCCTGCATACACTGAGGAGCTGATCATGTGACCCTGACTCCTCCCCTCCATGTGACATCATCACAGGTCCTGGAAGCACAGAGCAGCCATATATCTAGTGTGCGGCTCTGCAGGTGGAGGTAGGTGCAGGGTATTATATATCTAGTGTGCGGCTCTGCAGGTGGAGGTAGGTGCAGGGTATTATATATCTAGTGTGCGGTTCTGCAGGTGGAGGTAGGTGCAGGGTATTATATATCTAGTGTGCGGCTCTGCAGGTGGAGGTAGGTGCAGGGTATTATATATCTAGTGTGCGGCTCTGCAGGTGGAGGTAGGTGCAGGGTATTATATATCTAGTGTGCGGCTCTGCAGGTGGAGGTAGGTGCAGGGTATTATATATCTAGTGTGCGGCTCTGCAGGTGGAGGTAGGTGCAGGGTATTATATATCCAGTGTGCGGCTCTGCAGGTGGAGGCAGGTGCAGGGTATTATATATCTAGTGTGCGGCTCTGCAGGTGGAGGTAGGTGCAGGGTATTATATATCTAGTGTGCGGCTCTGCAGGTGGAGGTAGGTGCAGGGTATTATATATCTAGTGTGCGGCTCTGCAGGAGGAGGTAGGTGCAGGGTATTATATATCTAGTGTGCGGCTCTGCAGGTGGAGGTAGGTGCAGGGTATTATATATCTAGTGTGTGGCTCTGCAGGTGGAGGTAGGTGCAGGGTATTATATATCTAGTGTGTGGCTCTGCAGGTGGAGGTAGGTGCAGGTTATTATATATCTAGTGTGTGGCTCTGCAGGTGGAGGTAGGTGCAGGGTATTATATATCTAGTGCGCGGCTCTGCAGGTGGAGGTAGGTGCAGGGTATTATATATCTAGTGTGCGGCTCTGCAGGTGGAGGTAGGTGCAGGGTATTATATATCTAGTGTGCGGCTCTGCAGGTGGAGGTAGGTGCAGGGTATTATATATCTAGTGTGCGGCTCTGCAGGAGGAGGTAGGTGCAGGGTATTATATATCTAGTGTGCGGCTCTGCAGGAGGAGGTAGGTGCAGGGTATTATATATCTAGTGTGCGGCTCTGCAGGTGGAGGTAGGTGCAGGGTATTATATATCTAGTGTGCGGCTCTGCAGGTGGAGGTAGGTGCAGGTTATTATATATCTAGTGTGCGGCTCTGCAGGTGGAGGTAGGTGCAGGGTATTATATATCTAGTGTGCGGCTCTGCAGGTGGAGGTAGGTGCACGGTATTATATATCTAGTGTGCGGCTCTGCAGGAGGAGGTAGGTGCAGGGTATTATATATCTAGTGTGCGGCTCTGCAGGTGGAGGTAGGTGCAGGGTATTATATATCTAGTGTGCGGCTCTGCAGGTGGAGGTAGGTGCAGGGTATTATATATCTAGTGTGCGGCTCTGCAGGTGGAGGTAGGTGCAGGGTATTATATATCTAGTGTGCGGCTCTGCAGGTGGAGGTAGGTGCAGGGTATTATATATCTAGTGTGCGGCTCTGCAGGTGGAGGTAGGTGCAGGGTGTTATATATCTAGTGTGCGGCTCTGCAGGTGGAGGTAGGTGCAGGGTGTTATATATCTAGTGTGTGGCTCTGCAGGTGGAGGTAGGTGCAGGGTATTATATATCTAGTGTGCGGCTCTGCAGGTGGAGGTAGGTGCAGGGTATTATATATCTAGTGTGCGGCTCTGCAGGTGGAGGTAGGTGCACGGTATTATATATCTAGTGTGCGGCTCTGCAGGAGGAGGTAGGTGCAGGGTATTATATATCTAGTGTGCGGCTCTGCAGGAGGAGGTAGGTGCAGGGTATTATATATCTAGTGTGCGGCTCTGCAGGTGGAGGTAGGTGCAGGGTATTATATATCTAGTGTGCGGCTCTGCAGGTGGAGGTAGGTGCAGGGTATTATATATCTAGTGTGCGGCTCTGCAGGTGGAGGTAGGTGCAGGGTATTATATATCTAGTGTGCGGCTCTGCAGGTGGAGGTAGGTGCAGGGTATTATATATCTAGTGTGCGGCTCTGCAGGTGGAGGTAGGTGCAGGGTATTATATATCTAGTGTGCGGCTCTGCAGGTGGAGGTAGGTGCAGGGTGTTATATATCTAGTGTGCGGCTCTGCAGGTGGAGGTAGGTGCAGGGTGTTATATATCTAGTGTGCGGCTCTGCAGGTGGAGGTAGGTGCAGGGTGTTATATATCTAGTGTGCGGCTCTGCAGGTGGAGGTAGGTGCAGGGTATTATATATCTAGTGTGCGGCTCTGCAGGTGGAGGTAGGTGCAGGGTATTATATATCTAGTGTGCGGCTCTGCAGGTGGAGGTAGGTGCAGGGTATTATATATCTAGTGTGCGGCTCTGCAGGTGGAGGTAGGTGCAGGGTATTATATATCTAGTGTGCGGCTCTGCAGGTGGAGGTAGGTGCAGGTTATTATATATCTAGTGTGTGGCTCTGCAGGTGGAGGTAGGTGCAGGGTATTATATATCTAGTGTGCGGCTCTGCAGGTGGAGGTAGGTGCAGGGTATTATATATCTAGTGTGCGGCTCTGCAGGTGGAGGTAGGTGCAGGGTATTATATATCTAGTGTGCGGCTCTGCAGGTGGAGGTAGGTGCAGGGTATTATATATCTAGTGTGCGGCTCTGCAGGTGGAGGTAGGTGCAGGGTATTATATATCTAGTGTGCGGCTCTGCAGGTGGAGGTAGGTGCAGGGTATTATATATCTAGTGTGCGGCTCTGCAGGTGGAGGTAGGTGCAGGGTATTATATATCTAGTGTGCGGCTCTGCAGGTGGAGGTAGGTGCAGGGTATTATATATCTAGTGTGCGGCTCTGCAGGTGGAGGTAGGTGCAGGGTATTATATATCTAGTGTGCGGCTCTGCAGGTGGAGGTAGGTGCAGGGTATTATATATCTAGTGTGCGGCTCTGCAGGTGGAGGTAGGTGCAGGGTATTATATATCTAGTGTGCGGCTCTGCAGGTGGAGGTAGGTGCAGGGTATTATTCTGTATGAGTATTAGGGGTGGTCACTATTTCGCGTGTATTTTGTGCTGTACCCCTGTTAGCGGCTGTAGATTGTGGGATCATTCTCTGTTTTTACTAGACTTTTACTAGAAATCATAGGATCCCTTAGGATAACATTTCGGACACATTAAATTAAATGGAAGCTGTCGATTCCTGACTCTGAGGCTCGGTAGCACGATTACAGTCATATATTTTCTCTTCAATGATCCGGTGTTTCCGAGATGATGTACGTCAAGGATCCGGGGACTATAGGTGGCGCCCACACTGGGCTGATTCCAGGCCGCTTACTCCTTCTCTATATGTATATAGATATAGGTATCTATATATAGGTATCTATATATTCTATATGATTGACATAGGGCGCACATGTTTCATACTGAATAAATCGAGAGGTTTTGAAAATGCTGTTCCCGTTCCACCATCGGCAGATCAGGGACATGTCCATCCAGCCGGTGATTTCCATATTTCCATCACTTTTCCTTATTAGCGTTGCAATTTTTAATGTTGATGACGTAGATTGTCGATTGTTATGGGCGCCTGGGTAATTTTGCGACCTGGACCCTCTACACCTTCTTGGTTAAATACACAGGCCCCACTGCAGAAGTGACTTCATATATTAACATTTCCCCTTTTGTGCCTTTATGTAATAATTATGTGTTTGCATTCTCTTTTTGTGGCAATTAAAAACTTACCCCTCTCAAATCACCTGTGCAAAGGTTTTCTTTCTTCCTCCAGTTGGTGCAATTGCAATTTTTGGCTTGCCGAAGTATATGGTTGCCATTACCGATGAGAGCAATGTCTGTGTCACGGCCATCTCTCTGTTACTAGAGACTTGTGACAGGATCTGGGCCGGAGTCTCTTTTTGCCATCTCATACTTCTCACTTTAAACATATTCCCTTTCCTTTGTGCTGAAAGGGTTAATGTAAGTTTTACTTTGCAACAGCTTCTGACTCCTGGCCTCAGGTGCTTTCGGTTGGTGGCCACTCCGTTCCCCTACATATGGTCACATCTCCCAGTACAGGGCATCGGTTATTCTGATTCATTCTGTAGCTAGGCCTCAAGGTGGAAGGAGCTGCTGGAGCCCTTGTTGTAGTTAATCGGTTTAGGCTGCAGTCCTGGTGTCTGACTGCAGCCGTGAAGTTGGGCTTTATCTTTTTGTTGTTTCCTCTGTCTGTCTTACCTCCCCTTGCTGTATTACTGCAATTGTGGGCCTAGCGATCCTCACCTGCCAGCTCACTAGCTAGGGTTATCACAGGGCTTCCTAGGGATTCAGGTATCCTGCTCGGCGACAGGTGCGGAACCTGTACAGGGACTGGCTAGTAGGTAAATGCACAGTCACAAACCCGCAGCCTATTAGGCGACACCTATACTATTAGATCAGGCGGGCTGCCAAGCCGTACTCTGTTGTGAATACATTTTCCAGTTCGGGGCTCTCTCTTGTGGTCAGTGCTGTTGGTGCAGTTGACTTGCGGAATGAAAGCCACACACCTGTGGAGGACTGGCAATCAGGCCTTTCAGATTGGGACTGTATAACTGAGTAGTTTTCTCCTGTTACTTGCCGGTGCTCAATTGATTTCCTGTGTGTTAAGGACATTCTGAAACCAGCCCTGCTCTCTACCAGAACTCCTCTCAAGATAAGTTGGTCTTTGTACCTCTGCTTATTGTTTCCACTTTCTTGTTGTTTTTTTCTGTTTTGATACTATTGCTTGATTCCTATTTTGCCTGTGTGGAGTTCCTGGTGGAATTGGATCATTCCCTGCTGGGAGTGTCTGTATATTTAGCTCGATGATTCTGCAATGTATTGTGTTTTGTCATGCTTGGTATGAAATTCAGTCCCTCATCTATATTAGTGTTTTTGGATCCCAGTAACATCAGAGTACTGATATAGTGGGGGAGAGGCCGTATGGGCTCAAGGTTTTTCCATGTCAGGCGTGCTGAGATTTATTAGGGTTTTTACGCCTGCAGACAGTGCTCTTTCCTATCCTTTCCTATAAAGATAGTTTTGGGCCTCATCTTTGCTGAATCTGTTTTCTAGCTTTGTATTGTGTTTTCCTATATCACCGTTGTCTTTACATGTGGGGGGCTATCTATATCTTTGGGGAATACTTTTTCCACGGCCCCCGAAGAAGACATTGAAACATGCGCGTCGTGGCACGTTTTTCTTGGGTATTATAACATTCATGGGTGAGTGATCACTGCTCTATAGGGGTGCCAGTCATAAGCTTTGCTATTTGCTGCCAGTGACATTTAGTAGGATATTTCCCCTTGCAAACTCTCCTTATAGCTATATCTGTATACCTTGGTACATTGCAGCAGGAGTACTTGGGAGCATATCATTGATTTATATATGCTTTGACCTGCACCCGTTTGTGGAACAAGAGGGTTGTCTTATGATGGTCTCACTTGTTAATAAACATACATGTATCTTTACTGTCTTTATACATTTTAGAGCAAGTGGTTCTTGATGAATCTGCTAACATCTGCTCATCCCATTACCATGTTTGTTATTATGGCCCTTGTGATCTGACCTCAGGGATACCCTTTAAAAGCCTGATTTTTATAAACTGATTGTTGATAAACCTTTATGTCACTTCTTGTTTTTGATTACTATTTAATAAATGTTTTCCATTTTTGCAAGGAGTTATTTTTGATTGTATGTAAAAAGTATTCTCCTTAAGGTGTAGTCTATTTATATCCATTTGATCTGGTGCCATTGTTTGTCTAAAACCCTGTTATTCACATTTTTCCTATATCTTTGGGGATTGCTCCGAGGCAGATTAGCTTTTCTTATATTTTTATCTTTAAGACTATTTAGATCTCCGGCTGTGTCGAGACGACTAAGTCATTGTAGGCACATCCCACGGCTACTTCTAGTTGTGTGTCAGTATTAGGTCTGCAGTCCGTCAAAGTTCCAGCCACTCTGGTTACTTTTTGGGTTTCCGCATTTTTTTTATCCTCCTCTGTCCCTGAATCATAACAGTACACCACCTGTGCATCATACAGGGACAGGAACTCTAATATGCAAGGCCTAACAAAAAGGGGCCCGGCTGTATCCTGCACTAAAAAATATGAGGTTTTTAGTTGGTGTTATGGCCATAAGACTGAAGCCTACAACCCTCGTGGGTTGTAGGCTTCCGTCTTATGGCCTGATCTAATAGTATGGGCGTCGCCTAATAGGCTGCAGGTTTGTGACTGCATCTGCAAGTGTGAACAGCGCTCTATGCAAGCCATCAGTGTGCAGTTTTACCATCCAGCAATCGCCCCCTCCATGTTTTGGAAGCGTGTGTGTGATTTGCTCCTCCTGCACCTGTGATGACTTCACCTAGTGGGGGTTTAGCTGTATCCTGCTGGAATAGTAGTTTTTGGCCTAGGTAGTGTACAGCTGCAGTTCCATCTATGCTGTAAGTAACAGTATGGGGCCCTGAAATTCCTAGTGGCAGCCCTGCGGGTACCACCTGTGTTGTACTGCTGGCGCCATTCTCTAACCGCCCACTCCCATTGCCTTTGTTTTGCCACTCAGTGTGGGACGTATGGGACTTTATGCCTGCTCCAGATTAAATCACAGAGACTATGTACGTACACTACAATTCAGAAGTTTAGGGTCACTTAGATATTTCCTTATTTTAGAAAGCAAAGCACATTTTTTTTCAATGAAACTAACATTAAATTAAACATAAATACACTCTATACATTGTTAATGTGGTAAATGAGTATTCTAGCTTCAAACGTTTGGATTTTAATGCAATATCTACATAGGTGTCTAGAGGCCAATTTCCAGCAACCACCACTCCAGTGTTCTAATGGTACATTGTGTTTTCTAACTGTGTTAGAAGGCTAATGGATGTTTAGAAATCTCTTGAAAACCCTTGTGCAAGTACAGTATGTTATAGCTGAAAACAGTTTTGCTGATTAGAGAAGCTATAAAACTGACCTTCCTTTGAGCTAGTTGAGAATCTGGAGCATTACATTTGTTGGTTCCATTAATCTCTCAAAATATCCAGAAAATGAGAACTTTCATGTGAAACTCGACATATTTCTGTTATTGTATAAGATTCTATGACTAAAAAAGTAGTTCTAATGCCTATGTACCATTGACTATTCATGTGCTATTAAAATAAATAGTATCTTGCTATAAAAAATCTTAGTATTCGTGCCTGATTAGGATATCAGTGAGCGCTTCGTAAGTACAGGCTTTCAGCCCCCCTTTTTAGTAGAATTTAGCAAGACAATTATGCAACTCATTTGATAAATAAAAGTATGATTTTTCATGGAAAAGTCAAAATTGTCTGGGTGACCCCAAACTTTTGAACTGTAGTGTATGGTGAAAGCCACACTGAGAAAGTCATGTATCAAAGAAGCTCCCTCTTTGTCTAAAAAAAAAAAAAAGTGCTTTTATTACCTCATCGTCACTCAGATATAAACAGTGAGGAAAATAAGTATTTGATCCTCTGCCGATGTGCCGCCCAGGTGAGGGGGTACTCGGTCCCAGGCGGTTGCAAATGGGAATGTCACTTCAGTTGGCCATTGCCCGGTCCCATGCCCTGAGGACGCTTAATAAAAGGGGGGCATTTACAGGGGATAATAGAGTTAATGTTCGTGACGCCACCTGCGGGTTGCGGTTAAGAATGGAGAACCGCCTGTGCTCAATGTGGGTACTCCCAGGGATGGTGATAGTGGCAGTTATGGTGGTAGGCCCTCCGCAGGTAGGGCTGTGCCTGGGAGATGTATGGTGTATAATGATGGAGACCACACCAGGTTAACTTTAACAGTCTCTACTCACATGGACCCTCGGCTTTCTGGTTCCGGACCCAGGAGTATCAGTGCCAATGTCGTGACCCAGGTTGCTCTATCCCCGGCACTCTCTGTAGATTGAGTCCCCGTAGTGAGCTGTGGAGTCGGTAAGCCAAACCTTCGACTCCTCAATTTCTCTTGCTCCGACTCCGACTCCACGACTCCGACTCCTACGTATATTGCTTATAGTTAAGTGAAAAATTTATTGTAGTACATGAACATGTGTATGTGAACATCAGACATTTAATAATTTTTATGATACAATAATCAAGATATTTGGATAGAACATAAAATATATTTATTGGAATACAACTTTAGAACACAAAAAACTGTAATAAATTGTAAATATGTAATACACTATGTAATATACAGTAGATTACATATATATCCTGTGTGTGTATATATATATATATATATATATATATATATATATATATATATATAAAAACATATTGTATTACATATTTACAATTTATTAGTTTTTTGTGTTCTAAAGGTGTATTCCAATAAATATATTTTATCTAAATATCTTGATTATTGTATCATAAAAATGATTAACTGTCTGATGTTCACATTGTACTATACATTTTTCACTTAAATATAAGCATTAACTAAATGTTATTATTTAGTATGTTTTTGTTGAAAACTGTCTTTTGCCACTTACATAGTTTATTATATAGTGTTTGTTTTATATATATATATATATATATATATATATATATATATATATATATAATATATATATTAATAACATAGTGTTATATATAACACTATGTAATACACTGTAAGTGGCAAAGAATAGTTTTCAACAAAAACATAGTAAGTAACATTTGTGCAGTCCATGAATTTGTTGTAAGAAATAGAATTGCCTCCATCAGATCCTCCTGACCTAATAATTTTAAGGCTTGAGAACAACCTCTCTACAGTTACTTGGGTTGGAGGCAAAGCCGTAACCACATGGGCAACATCTCTAACAATTTCCGGGTGTAAAGGAATTGCCTCATGCACAGTCAGTTTTGATGAACGGTTGAATTTTTCTATTTCTTTGAGAGCATGTGAAAAATGTTACTGAAATCTGGTCAATCTGTTTGCTATAGGAGACGGAGTGAAATCTTTTTCCTTGCGGCAACGCTTTGCTTGCTCCATGTCATCCAAATACTTGTCAAAGTTAAACTCCTCATCTGATGAGGATGAAAATATGGCAGCAGTAGCGCTGTCAGGCCCCAAGTCCTCTTGCGCCTGGCAGTCCTTTAGCTGCTCATCCTAACTGCTACCTCACTCAAAGCTTCTTTTCCTTTAGTAAGCTGTTGATCATCAAGCAGTATACGATGACTTGGGTTCACATAAACAGCTGCCAGAAGAATTTTATTTTCCAATAGCTGTGTCTCTCTCCGTTTCATTGAAGCAGAAATGCCATCTGCGATTAAACCTCCTCTTTGGGACAGGCAAAATAGCAAGTTCTTCCACTCCCTTATGAAAATGCCAGGAGTTAAATCCTCAGCTTGTAATTTTTTAGTCATGGTAAATGGGTGATTAAGCAATTCCTTCAATTCAGCCACCTGTGTCCATTGACCTTCATTTAATGTTACTTGAGGGTTCACCATATCTATAAGAAACGATTTTAGTTCAAGCAATCGCTCAGTCATTAAATAAGTGCTGCCTCACTGAGTGGCTTGATGAATAATTGCCCCTTTCCCAGCACGTCTCTTCAAGATGAAATCAATTTTAGGGGTTCTGGCAGCAATAATCAACTTCCTCATTTTTCCAATTAGATTTCCAGTATGTCCGCCCAGATTCACACATCCGGCTTTTCGCCGGTTTGGCGGATGCGGCGCACGGTAGTACAGTACTATACAGTACAGTGGCAGCGCCGAAACTTCCGGGTCACATGCTCCGGTCACATGAAAGCATGTGACCGGCGTTTGTCGCACTGCCACTGTACTGTATACACTGTACTGGAGTGCGCCGCATCCGCCAAACCGGCGATAAGCCGGATGTGTGAAACCGGGGTCCCTCTTGCAGACTCTCTCTTATTGCCAGCTGCAGCGTGTGCACAATACAGCGCATGTGATGAATATGAAAGTGTTTTGAAGCAGCTTCAACAAGATCATCTAATCCTAAAGTACCATTTCTGTTTGTTCCTCAGTTACATGAACAGCACTGTGGCTCCATCTCAAACATACTAAATCCTAAATTTTCTTCTAGATGTTGTCCATTACTCTCATTCATCTGTTTAATTGTACTTATAAAGTTTGAAGCATTGTCCTTTACAATAGCAAAATCCTGCTCTTTTTTGAGTTCGTAATCTTGCAGAACTTTTTCCACTAAGGCCTGGAGAAACTGGTCGGTGTGATGAGCTTTAGTATCTTTTACTGACAGTGCCTTGCTGACAATTTCTTTCTTGTTACAAACATATCGAACATTGATGGCAAAATAATTCAGTGAAATGCAGTGACTCTGGACATCCCAGCAAAGGCAATGGGTTTCAAGATAGGACATTCAGACACATCGCTTTCGGAGGATCCTCACAAAGAATGAGCATGTCAGGTTGAGCATGTCAGTTTGTGTGGCCATTTTCTAATCTGCTTTTGCTACTGAAACCATTGTTAATGAGCTCAAAAACCTTTCAGGTGCGTTTTTTTAAAAAGCTGATCTGCTTTTGCAGCTGAAAAACGTATCTTCAAAAAACGCAGCAAAAATGCTGTGTGTGAATGTAGCCTTATTATTATTATTATTATTATTTATTTATAGAGCACCATTGATTCCATGGTGCTGTACATGAGAAGGGGGTTACATACAAAATACATGTACAAGTTACAGTAGACAGACTAGTACAGAGGGAAGAGGGCCCTGCCCTTGCGGGCTTACATTCTATAGGATTATGGGGAGGAGACAGTAGGTGGGGTGTAGGTGGGGCGGCAGCTCCGCACGGTGGTGGGGCGGCAGCTCCGCACGGTGGTGGGGCGGCAGCTCCGCACGGTGGTGGGGCGGCAGCTCCGCACGGTGGTGGGGCGGCAGCTCCGCACGGTGGTGGGGCGGCAGCTCCGCACGGTGGTGGGGCAGTGAGGTCATTCAAGGTTATAGGCATTTCTGAACAGATGAGTCTTTAGGTTCCGTTTGAAGTTTGCAAGTGTAGTAGATAATCTGACGTGTTGAGGCAGTGAGTTCCAGAAGACTGGGGATGTTCGGGAGAAGTCTTGGAGACGGTTGCATGAGGAGCGAATGAGAGAGGAGGATAGAAGGAGATCTTGGGAGGACCGGAGATTACGTTTTGGAGTGTAGCGAGAGATTAGTTCAGAGATATATGGAGGAGACAATTTGTGGATGGCTTTGTAAGTCAGTATTAGTAGTTTGAATTGGATACGATGGAAGATTGGGAGCCAGTGAAGGGACATGCAGAGAGGAGAAGCGGGGTGGTAGTGAGGCGAGAGGTGGATCAGTCGGGCAGCAGCATTAAGGATGGACTGGAGAGGGGCGAGCGTGTTAGCAGGGAGACCACATAGGAGGATGTTGCAGTAGTCGAGGCGGGAGATTATGAGAGCATGCACTAGCATTTTTGTAGATTGAGAATTGATGAAGGGACGGATTCTGGAAATATTTTTGAGTTGAAGACGACAGGAGGTGGTGAGGGATTGAATGTGTGGTATGAAGGACAAGGCAGAGTCAAAGGTCACTCCGAGGCACCGAACTTTGGGTGCTGGGGAGAGCGTGATGTTATTTATTGTAATAGATAGATCAGGTAGAGAGTGTAGGGGAGATGGAGGAAAGATGATCAGCTCAGTTTTGGCCACATTGAGCTTTAGGAAGCGAGAGGAGAAGAAGGAAGATATAGCAGATAGGCACTCTGGGATTCTGGACAGCAGAGAAGTGACATCTGGACCAGAGAGGTAGATCTGAGTGTCATCGGCATATAGGTGGTACTGGAAGCCATGGGACTTTATGAGTTGTCCCAGGCCAAATGTATAGATAGAAAAAAATAATGGTCCCAGGACAGAGCCTTGAGGGACACCAACAGAGAGAGGACGGGATGAAGAGGTTGTGTGGGAGTGGGAGACAGTAAAAGTGCGGTTGGAGAGGTATGAAGAGATCCAAGAGAGGGCGAGGTCTCTGACACCAAGGGAAGAGAGGATCTGTAGTAGGAGGGAGTGGTCAACAGTGTCAAAAGCTGAGGATAGGTCTAGAAGTAGGAGTATAGAGAAGTGGTTGTTAGCTTTGGCAGTAAGTAAGTCATTTGTGATTTTTGTCAGGGCAGTTTCAGTGGAATGATGTGGACGGAAGCCGGACTGTAGGTTGTCAAAGTGAGAGTTAGAGGAGAGGTGGGAGGAAAGTTCAGCATGGACGTGCTGTTCCAGGAGTTTTGAGGCGAATGGGAGTAGCGATATGGGGCGATAGCTGGCAGCAGAGGTTGGGTCGAGGGAAGGTTTCTTTAGGATGGGTGTGACTGTTGCATGTTTAAAGGCAGAAGGGAAGGTACCAGTTGATAAAGATAGGTTGAAGAGATGGGTTAAGGCTGGAATTAGGATAGTGGTGAGGTTGGGGAGGAGGTGGGTTGGGATGGGATCACGTGCGCAGGTGGTGAGGTGCGCTTTTGAGAGAAGATGTGCAAGCTCTTCTTCGGTGATAGTGGAGAGGAAGTTTATGGGGGAGGAGCAGTGGTCTGTTATATGAAGGGGTTGTGGTGGTTGAGCAGAAAAGACTTGTCTGGTTTGGTCGATCTTTTCTTTGAAATATGTGGCAAATTCTTCTGCGGAAATGAGGGAGGTTGGAGGGGGCAGTGGTGGGCGAAGGAGGGAGTTGAAAGTATTGAAGAGCTGTTTGGGGTTGTGTGTTAAAGAGGATATGAGGTTTCTGAAGTATTCCTGTTTAGCCGAGGTAAGGGCCAAGCGAAATGTGTGAATTGCATTTTTGAATGTGGTGAAGTCTTCCTGGGAGTGCGTTTTCTTCCAGCGCCGCTCTGCAGCCCTAGACACTTGCCGCAGTTTTTTAGTGAGGCTGTTGTGCCAGGGTTGTCTATTGATTTGTCTCACTCTGCCATGCACAAGAGGAGCAACTGAATCAATAGCTGATGTGAGAGTGGCGTTGTAGAAAGTGGTGGCACTGTTTGTGTCGTGCACTGAAGATATGGAGGACAGTGGTAGGATAGAGTCAGAAAGGGTATGTATGTTGACGTGTGCGAGGTTTCTGCGAGGGTGTGATACGTGCTGGACAGGAGGGGCAGGTGAGGAGGACAGGGCAGAGAAGGTCAATAGATGGTGGTCAGATAAGGGGAGAGGGGAGGTAGTGAGGTTAGATAGAGAGCAGAGACGGGTGAAGATAAGGTCTAATGTGTGTCCATCTTTATGGGTGGCAGAGGTGGACCACTGAGATAGACCAAAAGATGAAGCAAGGGAGAGTAGTTTGGAGGCTGCTGACTGGCGGGTGTCAGTGGGGATGTTGAAGTCACCCATGATAATAGTGGGAATGTCAGCAGAGAGAAAGTGTAGAAGCCAGGCAGAGAACTGGTCGATAAAGGAAGTGGTAGGGCCTGGGGGTCTGTATATGATGGCCACTTGGAGGTTGGAAGGAGAATAGATGCGGACAGAGTGCACTTCAAAGGAAGGCAGGACAAGGGAGGGTAAGGGTGGGATTGGATTAAAGCTGCAGTTGTTAGAAAGAAGGAGGCCCACTCCTCCACCTTGTCTATTGCCAGGGCGAGGAGTATGGGAGAAGTGAAGGCCACCGTAGCACAGGTACTTAGATCAGGAATAGAACAGACATTTATATAACATTTCATAAGTTTCCCAAATTCCTATGAAAAAATATTCATCACATTCTGCATTGCACTACTGTACCCAATTTATTATATATTTTAGGAGTCGGAGTCGGTGCATTTTATACCGACTCCGACTCCACAAAAATGAGCTCCGACTCAGACTCCACGACTCCAACTCCGACTCCACAGCCCTGCGTAGTGTGGAGCGTTTGGGAACTCCGACTGTCCATTTTGGGGTACAGTCTCCTCCGTACAGTGGGCAGTGCGGACCCTGCATGGAGGTAAGTGTCCGAACCCCGATCCTAGTTTACTGCTGATGCCCCCGGATTGTTTGGTTCGATGAAGTCCGTGAAGGTATCCTCACCGTCCAGTAATTTGCTAAACCGTTTGAAACTTGACATTTGAACTAGGGCCCTGTGCCCCGTGCGTGCTCCGGTCCCAGTGGTATCCCGGTACCCGTCCTGGCGACCTCTCTCCTGTGCCCCCGGGGTCACCATTACACGGACCCAGCTCAAGCACGTCCGCACACCTCTCCTTTGTGCTCCCCTCTTCTCCACTGCTCTCACACTGACTGACCCCCCCCCCACCAGGCTGTCTATATCCAGGGACTCGTTCCCATGGCGACCATCCCCTTACATGGTTAACCCTTTATGCCCAGTGTGGAGAGGAAAACTAGCATTTAGATGTGTGTTGGTGGAATCGGCACCACTGGTACTCCAGGTCCCAGGGTGTAGGTCCTGCATCCCCAAGAGGATGCAGTTCCTTGTAATGCCCTGAGGGGCTTAACGGCGCTACACCGATTTTGTAAGTTTTCTTACCTACAAAGAATGGAGAGTCGGTAATTTTTTTTTTTTTAAAATTCTTTTATTTATAAATGTAATCCTTTAACAGTACACGTAACAGTTCTTAAGATCAAATGGACCTTTGTAAGATACATTCAACACACCAAAAAATAGGACATAAGGCACACTTTACATTTTTACATTGTGACAGAAAATGTTCCCGCAAATGCCCCCTTTCAGGTGTATAGACATTCAAGGTTCCATCTAGCTTTTTCAAAGAATAAATTCACATTTAACAGGTAACATACGTAACTCACCAAGAATAGTAAGAAGCGAAAGAGGAAAAGACCAGAAAGAAAGCAAGAGAAATAAAACAAAGAATAGAAAAGAGTGAGAAACTGGGGAAAAGGAGGAGGGTGGTGGGGGGGGAGGGCTGGGAGGTGGAGGGGCCAGGTGAGGGTAAGAAGGGGTGGGGGGGGCTGGGAGGTGAAGGGGCCAGGTGAGGGTAAGAAGGGGTGGTGGGGGGGCTGGGAGGTGGAGGGGCCAGGTGAGGGTAACAAGGGGTGGGGGGGGTCTGGGGATCCGCTTATGTACTACCTTCTGTGGTTCCCTCAGCCGCCTCAACACTGCCCACCAGAGCACCATAGTCCTCCGAGTGCTGGAATTCCATCCACTCCCTCCACGTGGCCCAAAATTTCTCGTATGAGTTGTGTAATGATGAAGTTAGATCCTCCATATACATGAGGTCATTGACCTTATTGATCCATTGAACCAGTGAGGGGGGTGCCGTGCTCCTCCATCTCTCTGGGATGCACACTCTCGCCGCCATGATGAGGAATTTCCTCAGAGATTTTTTGTATATTTTTTCAGAAGTCCCGCAGTGATGTAACAGGGCGGCAGCAGGTCCCAATTCCTCCTCTCCACCCGTCACCCGTGAAATGATATCAGACACTCCCCTCCAGAAGGGCCGGATCGCATCACATTCCCAGAACACGTGTAGAATGTTGCCCTCTGCTGTGCCACACCGCCAGCACATGGGATCAACCGTTGGGAACATCGCATGTAACCTCGAAGGTACTCTGTACCATCTGGTTAGCAGCTTGTAGCTAGCCTCTTGAAACCTGGAGCTGATGGAGGATGTGTGCGCCAATCTGAAGACCCTTTCCCACTGTGTTGGTGTCAGCTGGATTCCCAGATCCCGTTCCCACTGTGAAGCAAAAGGGGGGATTTGTTGGTCCGGGGGCGAAGATAAGAGCGAATATACTGCCGAAAGAGAATGCCGTATCGTGCCTGGTCCCATACATATTTGTTCAAACTGTGTCTTGGGTCGCTGAAAGAGGGATCTGGCTGGAAGGCTACTGAAAAAGTGTGCCAGTTGCAAGCATCTCCAATGACCAAGTGAGCTGGGATCCTGTTTAGCTGCCAATCCCTCTACCGACGGCCAGATGTCCCGGTTTCCAAAGTCCTCTACCCGATCCACCCCGCCCCGAACCCAAGACTGAAAAACTGGATCCGCTCTGCCTGGCTCAAAGGCAGGATGGCTCAGGATTGGCGTCAAGCTCGATTGCCTGGGTAACATTTCTGATTGCACCTTCCCCGTATTACAGTATTTCACAGTTGACCCGATAGTTGGATGTGTTTTCAAGCTTGCAGGGACCTCCGAGAGCACCCATGGCAATTTGTTGAGGGGAATTGGGGAAAAGGACTGTTCAATTTGTATCCAAGCCTTTTGAGACCCGTTCCTGCACCAATCAATCATTCTAGTTAGATGACCTGCTAAATGATACCTTCTCATGTCTGGCAGCCCAATCCCCCCGCTACACTTGGTCCTGCGCAAAATAGCTCTTTTTATTCGTACCGATTTACCTGCCCAAATGAAGGAGGACTGAATGGACTCCAGAGATTTGAAAAATCCTGAGGGTATTTTGATTGGGAGCGCTTTCAGTAGATATAGAATTCTAGGTAAGATATTCATTTTGTAAATCTGGCTTCTGCCAAACCAAGAGAATAATGATTTCCCCCATCTGTCACAGTCTCGCCTAATGGAAGACAGCAGAGACGGGAAATTCTGAGAGTAGAGCAGACCGAGATCCCCAGTCAGCCGTATCCCCAGGTAATTTAGAGATTGGGATGCCCATCGGAAATTAAACGATCCCTTCAACTCTTCCACCTCTTTGGATGAGAGATTTATGTTAAGGGCCTCAGATTTCGTGAAATTTATCTTGAAATTTGATAAACTGGAGTATCTCCGGAATTCCCTCATTAAGTTGGGCAGGGAGATCTTGGGGGCTGAAACGAAAAACAGGAGATCGTCCGCATATGCAGCTACTTTGTGCGTAACATGGCCCACCCCAATACCCGCAATATCTGAGTTGGCTCGTACGTGTCTGAGGAAGGGTTCTAGCGTCAAGATGAAGATTAAGGGAGACAGCGGACATCCCTGACGGGTGCCATTAGATATTTTAAATGGGTCCGACAGAATCCCATTCACTCGGACTTTCGCCGAGGGTACCGAGTATAAAGACATGATCCAACCCATCATTCCACTTCCCAACCCCAGACACCCGAGCGTGGCTTCCATAAAGGTCCAATCCACTCTATCAAAAGCCTTTTCGGCATCAGTTGACAGCAGGATAGAGGGTAGACCCCCACTTTTAGCTTTATATATCAAATTAATGGCCTTAACTGTGTTATCACGTGCCTCACGACCCACCATAAACCCTGCCTGATCTGGGTGGATTATTTGAGAGATCAGAGGTGCCAGCCTGCTTGCAAGGATTTTAGCAAATAATTTTGTATCCACATTCAACAGGAATATCGGGCGATAGCTAGCACATTGTGTTGGGTTTTTCCCCATCTTAGGTATTACGGTGATGTGTGCTCTCAATGAATCTGCATTGGGAGTTGAGCCCTCTGAAGCCCTAGAATTAAAGGCTGACAGGAGGTGTGGGGATATAATCTCCTTAAGTTTTTTGTAGTATACGAGGGGGAGTCCATCAGGCCCAGGTGCCTTTCCCGATTTGGATGACCCTATTGCGTCCACCAGCTCTTGATTTGAAATTGGAGTTTCCAATGCGGCTATCTCGGAGTCTGTCAACCGCGGCATTTTTGCTTATCTGATGTACTCTGAAATTTTTCTTTTAATAGATGATTTTGACAAAGTGGGGTCATGTGTCTCTAAATTGTATAAGGATGCATAGAATTTTTGGAACGTCTCCGCAATTTCTGCCGAAGAATGTAATATTGATCCCTGAGGGTGTGTAGGGGAAATTTTTGATATAAAGGTTGTCGCCTGTTGTTGTCTGAGTGCTCTCGCTAATGTCTTGCTACACTTGTTCCCGTATTCATAAAAATGTCTACGGCATCTATTGAGGACTCCTTTTGCCTTGCTGTTGAGTAGTTTCCGTAGCTCGTCCCGGACTTTGAATAAGGTTCCCCCCACCTCCGCCGAGGGCATTTGCTTATGTTGTGTCTCCAGATCTCTCAGCTGTGTTAGCAGTCTGTTGACCTCTAGTTCCCTTTCCCTCTTTCTTCTTGCCCCTTGCTGTATGAGAACCCCTCGAATAACACATTTGTGGGCCTCCCAGACCGTCGTTGGTGATGTATCCCCACCCGCGTTCAACGTAAAGTATTCAGTCAGGGAGTTCTGTACTGACTGAAGGCTTTCAGGGTCCTCCAGTAGGGAAGTGTTCAGTCTCCATTGCCACTGCTGTGGAAACGGAGACTGTAGCACCATAGACACAGTGCAAAGTGCATGGTCAGAGAATGTTATGCTATCTATCTGGGCTTTGGAGATCCTTTCGAGGTCTTTATGTTTTACAAAAAAGTAGTCCAATCTGGAGTATACACCATGTGCATTTGAATAGAATGAGTAGTCCCTGTCAGACGGGTGTAACAATCTCCATGTGTCCACGAGCTGCTGCTCATGTAATAAGTACCGCAGCCTGCGGAGGGCTGATGTAGGATGTGCAGAGGCCCCCGAGGAGGTGTCCTGAGCTGGGTTTAGAGCGATATTGAAATCCCCCCCATAATGAGTGTCCCCTCCACGAAATCCTCCATAGTTTCAACAAATCCGGCCAGGGTATCAATTTGCCCCACATTGGGGAGATATATAGAAGCTAATGTGTAAATATGCGTAGCGATCCTGCCCTTCACCAACAATAGCCGTCCCCTGTCATCACTGCGAGAGTCCATGAATTCCCAAGGGATGGAGCGCGAGACAAGAATACTAGTACCTCGGGACTTCGGGTCCGGCGAGAAGCTATGATACGCCTCAGGGAACCAGCGTGATGTCAATTTAAACGGTTTATGTTTGCACAGATGCGTTTCTTGCAAGAAAGCAATTTGGACCCCCATTTTTTTTTAACGTATTTGCCAGGATAGACCTCTTACCTGGGCTATGTAAACCTTTCACATTCAATGTCCCACATTTCACCTCAGAGTTCCCTGGTTTATGCATGTTGGGTCAGGAACAGTGTTGAACCCCCTACAACACACTGACCGGATACGGGAAAGTGGGGTAAGGATTGGGTGGGGGGGGGATCAAGAATCAGGTAGAAAAAAGAACTAGCAGCAGAGAAGAAAGAGCAGAGAGAGAGAAAAAAAAAAAAAAGCGATAAGTTTTAGCAGACAGAAAATATGAACAGTAACAGCTGGCCTAAAGGAATGGTCAGTAAGTTTCACACAATAAAACTATGCAGTCTCTGAAGAACTTAGAGACCTGGTGCTCTCCAGATGGGAGATCCACCCTTGGGGTGCGTGGAAGACCAAGGGCAAAAGCTAAACAAGCTCGAGGCAGAAATGACAATATTATAGTGAACTGAAAACCCACGTCTCACCCCCCCCCCCCCCCCCACCCCGTTACACGACAGGGCGGTGAGAGGCACATTTCTTAGAAGAACAACACGTTTATCAGACTATCCATCAACATTATCAATTGAAGGGTCCATGTGAGACCCCCTTAGGGGGAGAGAGAGACAAAGAGAGGGGGTGTGAAAGGGAGAGCGAAAGATAGAAAAGGGGAAGAAAGGGGAGAAAAAGATAAAGAAGAGAGAGAGTGGAGGAAGAGAGAAAAAGGGGCGAAAGAGAAACGACGGAGCAGAGAGAGAGAGAAGAAAGAGAGAAAGGGACGAGAGAAAAAAGGAGGAGCAAGAAGAGAGAGGAGAAGAGAGGGAAGAGAGAGAGAGAAGAGGGAGAGAAAAAGAGAGAAAAGGGAGGAACACAAACGGATAAAAGAGAGCATAGAGGGGGAATAATAATCTCTCCACCTCTCTCCCTGCCACCCAAGAAAAGAGAGACAAATACATTTCAAGTAGCAATTAACCCAATATTTAAGTTCGCGTCCGGCCTATAAGGGGCCATCCTCCCACATCTCCCGCTCCCCCCACCACAAGATAGAAAACCGCAATCAGACCCAAGTCTTCAATCTGGCTCCTCCTGGGAAGATTCTCCGTCCGGCTTGGGATCCCTGGAACTCTTCTGAGGTCTTGCACGGCGGCGTCCACCTTCTCTTCTTCTTTGGGGTAACCCGGTGGGTCTGTCCATATGTAGCCAGTTAGGGATCTCTACTGCCGGTGTATCAAGAAATTGGAAGAGACCCTCCACCTCCTCCGGCCGCTTCAGCAGATATTGGTCTCCATTGTGGCGTACTATTAGGTGAAATGGATGTCCCCATCTGTAAGATGCTCCTTTCTCTTTAATTTTTTGTAGAATAGGGAGGAGCTGACGCCTCATATACAGGGTTCTGGCTGATATGTCAGGAAAAAGCTTGATTTCAGACCCTTTGTAAGAGACGGTTCCATGGACCCATGCCTTCCTCAGTATGGCTTCTTTATCCGTGTAGTAATGCAGTCTGCACAGAACATCTCTCGGCTGTGCTGTGTCACCCGGCCCCTGGCGGAACACTCTGTGGACTCTGTCGATCACATAAGTGGAGTCCTCTGCAGCTCCCATCACTTTGTTGAAAATTAAAGTTACAGACTTAAAGGGAACCTGTCATCAGAAATTTCGCCCAAAAGCTAAAAGATTCCCCCTCTGCAGCTCCTGGGCTGCATTCTAGGAAGGTCCCTGTTATTATTGTGCCCCATGTGAGACCAAAATAAAGCCTTTATAAAGTTCTACCTTTTTGTATGCAGCTTCTGTAAATCTGTCACGGGGGCGGGCTCTCTGCCGTCCGTTATTCTGCCTCCTGGTCCTGTATGCCGCCCCCATCGCTCCTTTCCATATCTGATGCACCGCCCACTGCTCCAACCATCCCCACGCATGCCCAGTGCCAGTCTCACAGGACTGAGCAGTGTGACCGCTGGTGACGTGTGCGCAGGCAAGTGATTATGGGCGGGACTGTGACTGTTATCAGCAAGTACCCGGCCATAATCTCGTGAGCGTGCAAACCTCACCAGCGGTCACACTGTGCTCAGAGTAGATGCTAGACTGTATGGGCTGCTTCCAGGGATGACGTCCCTTTGTCATGTGATAGGGGCGTGTTCGAAATACTATCACATGACAAAGGGACGTCATCCCTGGAAGCAGCCCATACAGTCTAGCATCTACACTGAGCTCAGTGTGAATGCTGGAGAGGTTTGCGCGCTCACGAGATTATGGCCGGGTACTTGCTGATAACAGTCACAGTCCCGTCCATAATCACTTGCCTGCGCACACGTCACCAGCGGTCACACTGCTCAGTCCTGTGAGACTGGCACTGGGCATGCGTGGGGATGGCTGGAGCAGTGGGCGGTGCATCAGATATGGAAAGGAGCGATGGGGGAGGCATACAGGACCAGGAGGCAGAATAACGGACGGCAGAGAGCCCGCCCCCGTGACAGATTTACAGAAGCTGCATACAAAAAGGTAGCACTTTATAAAGGCTTTATTTTGGTCTCACATGGGGCACAATAATAACAGGGACCTTCCTAGAATGCAGCCCAGGAGCTGCAGAGGGGGAAGCTTTTAGCTTTTGGGCGAAATTTCTGATGACAGGTTCCCTTTAAGGAGGGCAGCTGCTGCTATCTCTTCTGGGATGCCTTTTAAACGAATATTATTTCGCCTCCCCCTGTTTTCTTGATCATCTAACAGGATGGCGACATTTTGCAGGTGTGTACTGGCTTTGGATAGAGTTTGCTCCAGTGTGTTAACTCTTTCAAATAGTGTAAACACATCATTCTCCACTGCAGTGGTGCGTGTATCCAGAGCATCAATGTCCCCTTTCACAATGGACAGAGCCCTCTCATGTGCCGCCTCCATTTTAGTAACTAGATTGTCCAGGTCATGTTTGGTGGGGAGAACAGCCAGCAGCTGCAGGATGCACTCTGTATCCACAGTGGAGCTTCCTGGGTTAACTCCTTGTGTGAGCTGACCTCCATTTTGGTTCCCCTGACTGTGTGGGGATTGACTGCTTTTGGAGCCTGACAACTCCTGACATGCCTGGGAGGCCCTGCATTCATTACCCCCATGCATATCTCCATCAGTTCCCAGACTCCTGCTCTCTTCACCAGCCTGGCTCATCAAGCTCTGCTGTGGGGCCTGAACTCCACCGCCCCCCTCCTTCTGAGTATTCTGTGCAGCAGCCTCACCTCCTGTATACCCCTGCACCACTGGTCTCTGTGACGAAAGCAGAGATCTCGGTCCCAGCTGATCTCTGACGGTACCGCCCTGTACCTGCACGCTATGTATCGCCACCGCCACTTCTGTCCCGCTGCCACCACTGACGGCTGCTGTTGCTGCAGGCCCCTGCCTCATGGAGGCAGGTGCCATTACTGGAGCAGGCCTGGAGACCGGAGAGAGCTTCCCCCCTTTGAACAGACGATCCACTGCTGCTTCTCAGGGCTGGTGGTCCGGTCTGTGGTGCTGTGCCTCTCTTCCCCAGCATGTTAGAGAGTGCCAGGTGGGTTTTTCTATGTTATTTGCCACCTCAGCTTGCAAGAGCTCCTACAGAGCACGTCTGCCTGCCATCAAGCTCAAGCCACGCCCCCCGAGAGTCGGTAATTTTTAATGTAGGTAACTTCAACTGTGACAGAATAAAAACAAATTCCAGAAAATCACATTGTATGATTTTTAAATAATTAATTTGCATTTTATTCCATGAAATAAGTATGTGATACAATAGAAAAACAGAACTTAATATTTGGTGAAACCTTTGTTTGCAGTTACAGAGGTCAGACGTTTCCGGTAGTTCTTAACCAGGTTTGCACACACTGCAGCAGGGATTTTGGCGACTCCTACATACAAATCTTCTCCAGATCTTTCAGGTCACTCCTCCATACAGTTCTTTTCTAGATCTTTCAGATCACTCCTCCATACAGATCTTCTCCAAATCTTTCAGGTCACTCCTCCATAGAGTTCTTTTCTAGATGTTTCAGGACACTCCTCCATACAGATCTTCTCCAGATCTTTCAGGTTACTCCTCCATGCAGATCTTCTCCAGATCTTTCAGGTCACTCCGCCATACAGTTCTTTTCTAGTTGTTTCAGGTCACTCCTCCATGCAGATCTTCTCCAGATCCTTCAGGTCACTACTCCATACAGATCTTGTCCAGATCTTTCAGGTTTCAGAGCTGTATTTTGGCAACATTGAGTTTCAGCTCCTACAATTATTTTCTATTGGGTTCAGATCTGGAAACTAGCTAGGCCTCTCCAGGACCTTGCAATGCTTCTTACGGAGCCGCTCCTTAGTTGCCCCGGCTGTGTGTTTTGGGTCATTGTAATGCTGGAAGACACAGCCATGACCCATCTTCGATGTTCTTACTGAGGGAAGGAGGATGTTGGCCAAAATCTTCCAATACATGACCACATCCATCTTCCCTTCAATACGGTGCAGTCGTCCTGTCCCCTTTGCAGAAAAGCACTCCCAAAGGTATGAAGTTTCCAACCCTATGCTTCATGGTTGGAACAGTGTTCTTAGGGTTGTACTCATCCTTCTTCTTCCTCCAAACATGGCGAGTGGCATTGATACAAAAAAGTTCTATGTTGTTCTCATCTGAACATGTCCAAACGTAGAGTAAAAGCTGCAGCTCTAAGACCTCGTCTTTACAGAACTCATGTGTAGTGATGAGATGAACCTTGAACCAATGAACCTAGTATATTTTATTGGCTAAATAAAGACTTTGTGTTGAGTTCTTTATATTGTTAAATATATCAAAAATTACCTGAATTTATTAATAACTCCCATGACTCCTATTGTGAGGACAAATATGCTTTGTTTGATCTTTTGTCACAAGGAAGCTTTTGTAGGCATAGACGACTGTCATGGCGGCCTCAGGATCTGGGGAGACTTCAGATTACTACACTCTGCCTGCTAACGTCTCTGATATCTGTGATCAGCACAGGGTAACTAGGGCATTGACTCACAGACCTGTGATTCATGGACAGACTAGCAAGAGTTAACCTCTGCTTGACTGCTTGTTAGTCTACTTGGTCACAAGCTATGGGAGAGCCAGCCACGTTCACTTTCCTCCTATATATGCTACGTGCACTATGCTTATGGTGCCAGTTATAGCTTGACTATACCTTGCCTGAAGAGATGGATTTATCCAGGTTTAAAGGTTGTAAAATTATTGTTGTGTGTTCAGTTGTGGTGTTAATGCTTGTTGGCCTTTTTGTTGCTGCCTTCTCATGCTTTTCCCTTTAGGGTAAATTCACACAGTGCGTTTTTTCGCGGCGTTTTTGCGCAGTTTTCGGGTGCGTTTTTGCTTAGAAAACTGCATGACTTTGTTTCCCCAGCAAAGTCTATGAGTTTTCATTTTTGCTGTCTGCACACAGCGTTTTCTTTTCAGCTGCGTTTTTGTGGTGCCACAAAAACGCAGCATGTCAATTATTCCTGCGTTTTTCACTGCGCTTTTCATCCATTGAGTGCAATGGGATGTTGAAAGACGCAATGAGAAACGCAAATAGGTGCGTTTTGGTGCATTTTGGTGCGTTTCTAAGACCAAAAACGCAGCTATAAACGCAGGAGGTGGGTAGTAAAGTGACATGTACAGGAAGAGGATTCCTTCTGTTGGTAAACACAGAAGCGTGAATCCTCCCAGTACCGTCACCGCCGCTTCCACCTCCAGTCCTGTGCATGTATGCTGCCGTGCGGCGTCATGTACGGGCAGGAGGTGGAAGCGGCTGCGAAATCAAAAGTGAACAGTAACAGTGCCATGCCCGCTCCCATCTCCTCCCGGTACCGCCGCTCCGGGTGTGTGCAGTCTCCCTGGGTACATATACCTGCAGGATGCAGGACCTGGCGATGGATCACCTGATGCAGTCTCGGGCTGACGCCAGCTCCCGGCCGGTTTAACCTATCAGCGGATGCGTCAGGAGACTTCATCCCTGATTACCGGCAGCTCCTGCAGCGATCGGACGGGATCAGACTCCGCTCCAGGAGCTGCCAGTAATCAGCACATAAGTGAGTTTTTTTTTTTTACACCGATGCATCATCTGATTGTATAAACGGCTTTTATACAATCAGCTGATGTGTGATGTGATTCAGGCCTTGAACCTGACACATCATCTGATCGCTTTGCCTTCCAGCAAACCGATCAGATGATATTGGATCCGGCTTGGACGGCGCGGGACCCTTGACCCAGGATTACTGCGGAGGGGGGTGCTTTATTTCAATAAAGATGGAGTCACTAATTGTGTTGTGTTTTATTTCTAATAAAAATATTTTTCTGTGTGTTGTGGTTTTTTTTATCTTTACTAGAAATTCATGGTGGCCATGCCTAATATTGGCGTGACACCATGAATTTCGGGCTTAGGGCCAGCTAATAATATATAGCTAGCCCTAACCCCATTATTACCCAGTGAGCCACCCGGCATAAGGGCAGCTGGAAGAGTTGGATACAGCGCCAGAAGATGGCGCTTCTATGAAAGCGCCATTTTCTGGGGTGGCTGCGGACTGCAATTCGCAGCGGGGGTGCCCAGAAAGCATGGGCACCCTGCACTGTGGATTCCAATCCCCAGCTGCCTAGTTGTACCCGGCTGGACACAAAAATTAGGCGAAGCTCACGTCATTTTTTTTTTTTATATATATATATATATATATATATATATATATATATATATATATATATATATATATATATATATATATATATATATATATTTCATGAAATAATTAAAAAAAAAAAAAAGGGCTTCTCTATATTTTTAGTTCTTAGCCGGGTACAAATAGGCCTCTGGGGGTTCCTGCCTGCTGTACCTGGCTAGCATACAAAAATATGGCGAAGCCCACGTCATTTTTTTTGTTTGGGGGGGCAAAGAAATCCTGCATACAGTCCTGGAAGGAGGATGCTGAGCCTTGTAGTTCGACAGCTGCTGTCTGCTCTCCTGCATACACTATTGGATGGACAAGGTAAAAGATTTGCCCAGCTCACCTATGTGATGGAAGCCAAAAGTCCTGGACTGTGCACGGAGGAAAAATTGGAGAGCCAATCCACATAAGTAGGAAGAGATTGAGGAATTTCACCAGCACAAAAATCCAGGCATCTTGTTCTTTAAAATGAAAATTCTTTATTTACTCATCGTTAAAAAGTCCATGCTATGGTAGTCAAGCCCATGTTAGAGAGGACGCGTTTCGAACATCCAGTTCTTATTCAGTCTCTAAACCATCTAGTCACAGACTGTTTAAAAAGGGCTGAACCCAAACATGTGGTCAAATGGATGGAGAGAGCAAGATGATTGCAAAAAACATTAACCCATTAAGTTGAACCACTTCATATGGTGCTATAACACCTATATACATATATAATAATGAACAAGATTAATATGCAAACATCAAGTCATTTCTTTTGTTTAAACCCTTAGGAAATCTTGTGCCTATTAAAAAAAATCCATTTTATTTCCCTTTGAAAAAGGATATCCTTCAAATTTCCACCTCTTCTAGGTAGTTTAATTTTTTCAATGGCATTGACTTTCATGCCTTTCAAATCACCTGCATGTGCGTCGCGAAAATGCTGAGATGCTCCTGATAATTTTCTAGTGGTGGCATTATTCACATCATAGATGTGTTCTGATATCCTTTTTCTAAGTGGGTGACAAGTGCTGCCTATATATTGCAACTGACAAATAGTACAATATATTAGATAAACTACATGGTCTGAACTGCAGTTTATTAGTGACATTATTTTATAAGTTTTTTTGTCTGTATATGAAGAAAAATCCTTTGCATTTAACATATAGCCACAAAGTCCACAAGTTCTGTGGCCACATTTAAACGAACCTATACTAGGTAACCAATTGCCGGTGTTTTTTTTCCCCATTAATAAAACCGCATCTATTCATGTGGTCACTTGGTGATAACATAGATCCCAATGTAATGTTCCTTTTTGAAACAAATTTAACCCCATTTTTTAAGATTTGATATAATGTATCATCTGTGGATAAAATGGGTAAATATTTTTTAATGATTTTAATTACATCATAATAGTTTTTACTATACATTGTGGAAAAAACAACCGACAATTCCTTCTGGGAATTATTTTTGTTTTTATTCATGTCTAAATACTGTGATCTACTCTTTTTACTTGCTTTATTTTTGGCTTTTTGAAGATTTTTCAGTTTGTAACCTCTAGCCAAAAACCTTTTTTCAATAATATCGCATTCCATCTCAAAGTTTTTTTGAGTGGTGCAACACCTCCTGGCACGGACATATTCACCTGTAGGGATGTTGTCTATGACATGTTTTGGATGGCAACTTCCCGCATGTAGTAGGGAGTTGCCTGATATGGATTTTCTATAAAGGCTGCAATTAATTTCCCCACTATCACTATTTCCATGAAATTGTATATCCAAAAAATTAATTTTTGATGTATCATGAAAAAAAGTAAAAGAAAGATTATGGGCATTATTATTGATGTAAAAAATGAAATCCTCGATTTTTTTTATTTGGATTTTGCCATACAATAAGTACATCATCTATAAATCTCAGATATAATGCTATGTCCGAGAAAAAGGGGTTACATTGGTTGAAGATAAATTGTTCCTCCCACCAAAACATAAATATGCCCGCTAGTGAGGGGGAAAATCGTGCGCCCATTGAACATCCCTGCAGCTGGACATATCCTTTGTTCAGAAAGGTGAAATAATTATTCTTAAGTAAGAAATCAGTAACATCCAACAGATAGTTTTGAAGTTCAAGTGAGTAGTCAGAATATTTGTTGAGTAAATCTCTCAAAGCTAAAATGGCAAGAGAATGTGGAATGGATGTATATAGCGATTGAACATCGCAGGTTAACCAACTATAATTGTCCTGCCATTTCATTTGAGAGACAATATTCAACACATGTTTGCTATCCAATACATATCCAGGGGACATTTTAGGAAGAAACTGTAAGTGGTTGTCCAACCACTCTGACAGATGTTCGGTATAAGAATCAATACCTGAAACAATTGGTCTCATTTTTGGGGGAAAATGGTCTTTATGTGATTTGGGTAAGGCATGCAATAACGGTATTAAACAAGAGGAGGGATTAAGATAATCTTTCAATTTTTCATCTATTAAACCTAAATGCAAGCCTTCCTCCAAAATCCTCTCCAAGGATTTTTTTGATACCTGCAGAGGGGTCGTACTCGACTCTCCTGTAGGTATCGCAATCCTGTAACATGGTCAACACCTCCCTCTCGTAAAGTCCTGTATCCAAAACTACGACTGCTCCCCCCTTGTCAGAATTTTTTATAATGATGTTCAGATTTTTTTGTAAGGAGATGACTGCATCCTTCTCAGTTTTAGACAAATTTTGAACCATAGGTTCTTGTAGATGGGAAAGAGCAGTTAGTTTATCTAATATCTTGTACTATTTGTCAGTTGCAATATGTAGGCAGCACTTGTCGCCCACTTAGAAAAAGGATATCAGAACACATCTATGATGTGAATAATGCCACCACTAGAAAATTATCAGGAGCGTCTCAGCATTTTCGCGACGCACATGCAGGTGATTTGAAAGGCATGAAAGTCAATGCCATTGAAAAAATTAAACTACCTAGAAGAGGTGGAAATTTGAAGGATATCCTTTTTCAAAGGGAAATAAAATGGATTTTTTTAATGGGCACAAGATTTCCTAAGGGTTTAAACAAAAGAAATGAATTGATGTTTGCATATTAATCTTGTTCATTATTATATATGTATATAGATGTTATAGCACCATATGAAGTGGTTCAACTTAATGGGTTAATGTTTTTTGCAATCATCTTGCTCTCTCCATCCATTTGACCACATGTTTGGGTTCAGCCCTTTTTAAACAGTCTGTGACTAGATGGTTTAGAGACTGAATAAGAACTGGATGTTCGAAACGCGTCCTCTCTAACATGGGCTTGACTACCATAGCATGGACTTTTTAACGATGAGTAAATAAAGAATTTTCATTTTAAAGAACAAGATGCCTGGATTTTTGTGCTGGTGAAATTCCTCAATATCTTCCTACTATTGGATGGAGTATGCTGAGCCTTGTAGGTCTGCTCCCCCTGACTCTCCCTCCAGCATACAGTCCTGGATGGAGCATGCTGAGCCTTGTAGTTCTGCAGCTGCTGTCTGCTCTCCTGCATACACTATTGGATGGAGTATGCTGAGCCTTGTAGTTATGCAGCTGTCGGCTCTCCTGCATACACTAGTGGAGAATGAAGAACATATTGAAGAAGGAAATTACATCAGACCTTTTTTTTTTTTCGTTCACTGATAAAAAACGCATAAAGACGCAGTGAGCAAAAACGCAGCAAAAAACGCACCAAATCGCAGCAAAAACGTGTTTTTGCCGCATTTTTTTTGACGCGGGTGCGTTTTTGTGCGTTTTTTGCCGCAAAAAAACGCACAAAAATGCAGCGTCAAAAAAATGCAGTGTGTGAACCTAGCCTTAGTTTCGTACTGTTTATTCCTGAGAGTGTGCAGTGTGACTGATTTTCTGTTATCCCTGCCTGTCTTATTTGGAGATCCCTGCCCATTTCTTCCCTGTTTAGGGGGAACAGATCAGGTTTACTCAGGAGTAGAGATGAGCGAACCTGAATAGTTAAGTTCGCTGTTCGTACTAAACACGAGCTTTACAAAAAGAAAGTGTTTGAGTCCAGATGCTTTATATATGCTAACTAGTGATGAGCGAGCATGCTTGTCACTACTCGGTACTCGCACGAGTATCGCTGTACTCGGGCTGCTCGGCGGGGACCGAGTAATCTCGCGATACTCGTGCTGTACTCGTGGTCTTCATTTCTGCATGTTGGCGCTCTTTTGAGAGCCAGCCCTCATGCAGGGATTGGCTGGCAGACCACTGCAATGCCACAGCCCTGTTAGTTGTGGAATTGCAGTGATTGGCCGGCCTGCACAGCGTGACCGAGCCTTTATATCGGCCGGCGCGCTGTGCTGTGCTCACAGCTATCCAGACTGTCAGTGCAGGGAGAGTGTCGCTGATTCAGGGAAAGCTTTGCGGCCCTTTATAGCTTTTTCAGTTGCAGGGCTGCAAACAGTGTGACCAAAAGTCCTTCTCAGGACTATTCTAGTTGTATACAGGCAGGCAGGGTATAGCTAGGTCGGAGTACAGTAGCAGAGTCCTTCTCAGGACTATTGTTGCTATATACAGGCAGGGTATAGCCAGGTCTGAATACAGGCTAGTGACCAAAAGAGTCCTTGTCAGGACTATTGTACCAGTATACAGGCAGGCAGGCAGGCAGGCAGGGTAGTGGTGACCGTATACCAGCCTTCATCATATCTGGGGCTGGTGTACACAGTGTAAAACAGTCCAGATAGTGTCTGACTTGTCTGTAATTGTCGCTCCCCAAAAAAACCTGTTAGGTTCTTATTGCGTCCGTGCTTGGTTTTTAAAACCGCACGTGTGTGCCTGTTGGTGGCAGCGTACAGGTGCACTTGTGTGCAATTTCCAGAAACTTTGATATAACGCACAAGTAGTGAATATACACGTCAGCAGTGCACAGCATTGCAAAATGCGCAAGGGCATTGGCAAGGAACAAGGAAGTGGACGTGATGGTGGTGCAGGCAGAGGCCGAGGTCGTGGGCAAGCTCTAATTTCGCCACAACAAAGGGCCACATCTAGTCGGTCGCACGTCCTGTCCCAAATTCTTGGGGACCGCAGCAGTACACCGCTCTTGAACCAAGACCAGTGTCAACAGGTTGTTAGTTGGATAGCAGATAATGCTTCCAGTCAGATTGGCACCACCACAAACACTCTGTCTTCCACACGGTCAAGTGTCAGTAGCCGTGATACTGCACCGCACATTTCTGAACCTGATCCTCCTTCCTACCACCAGGCTGAGTACACGTCCTCCTCGGACATTAATGATCCCACACTTGGACACTCGGAAGAGCTGTTCACGTTTCCATTCACACATTCTGGCCTCTCGCCAGCTCATATTGAAGTGGGTCATGAGGAGATCGTCTGTACAGATAGCCAAATATTTGCGCAGCCACGTTCTCACGAAGTTGGCAACGTGTCCCAACAAGTGGTGGACGATGATGAGACACAATTGTCAGGAAGTCAGGAGGAGGAGCAGGGTGCGGAAGAGGAAGATGACGTGGTGGATGATCCAGTAACTGACCCAACCTGGCAGGAGGATATGCAGAGCGAGGACAGCAGTGCACAGGGGGAGGGAGGCGTAGCATCACAACAGGCAGTAAGAAGCAGGGTGGTGGCCCCAGGCAGAAGTCAGGCAACCGTTCCCCGGAACAACACGACGACACAAGGTGACTGTACAAATGTTAGGTCTTCCCGAGTCTGGCAGTTTTTTAAGTTGGATCCAGATGATTCAAAAAAGGCCATTTGCAACACCTGCCGTGCCAGCATCAGCAGGGGTACCAAAACTAGCAGCCTGACCACCACCAGCATGATCAGGCACATGTCAGCCAAGCACCCGACTTTGTGGGAAGTACAACAGAGTCGAGGAGCAGTGCTTGCTGATGTCACTGCTACGTCTTCGCTGGTTGTGCATGCGAGCCAATCCTCTGTCCATGCTGCCTGCGAACAAGCCTCCTCCACTCCTGCACCTGCAGTTGCCTACGCAGAAAGAACACCATCATCAAGCACGTCCTTGTCCCAGCGCAGCGTTCAGTTATCCATTCAGCAAACCTTTGAACGCAGGCGCAAATACACTGCCAACACCCCACATGCCACAGTTCTAAATGCTAACATTTCGCGACTGCTTGCGCTGGAAATGTTGCCTTTTAGGCTGGTGGAGACAGAAGCATTCCGTGACCTGATGGCGGCAGCTGTCCCACGTTACTCGGTCCCCAGCCGCCACTATTTCTCCCGGTGTGCCGTCCCCGCGTTGCATAACCACGTGTCACAAAACATCACACGTGCCCTGAACAACGCTGTTTCACCCAAGGTCCACCTAACCACAGACACTTGGACAAGTGCTTGTGGGCAAGGCCGCTACATCTCGTTGACGGCACACTGGGTTAATATTGTGGAAGCTGGGACCCAGTCTGAGCGAGGGACGGAACACGTCCTTCCCACACCAAGGTTTGCAGGCCCTACCTCAGTCAGTGTTTCACCCACACTCTACAGCTCCGGAATGTCATGCTCTTCAGCCTCCTCCTCCTCCTGCGCATCCTCATCCACTGTGCCCTCCACACCAGTCACAAGCTGGAAGCACTGCAGCACTGCCTCGGCGAAGCGGCAACAGGCTGTGCTGAAGCTAATCTGCATAGGTGACAAACCCCACAATGCAGAAGAGCCGTGGACAGCTCTGAAACAGCAGGCAGATCACTGGCTCACACCTCTGAACCGAAAGCCAGGAAAGGTCGTGTGTGACAATGGCCGGAACCTGGTGGCGGCTTTGAGGCGAGGCCAGCTGACACATGTTCCATGCGTGGCCCATGTGCTCAACCTCGTGGTTCAGCGGTTTATAAAGTCATACCCAGAGCTGTCTGATCTGCTGGTAAAAGTTCGCCGCCTGTCTGCACATTTTCAAAAGTCACCTACTGCTTCAGCCGGCCTTGCCGGCTTTCAGCGCCGTTTGCATCTTCCGGCTCAGACTGGTGTGTCATGTCCCCACGCGTTGGAATTCAACTCTGCACATGTTGGTCAGGATATGTGAGCAGAAGAGGGCAGTTGTTGAGTACCTGCATCACCTAAGCCGTCGGGAAATGGGTCAAACTCCACACATAACACCTGAGGAGTGGAGATGGATGTCAGACCTATGTACCATCCTCCAAAACTTTGAGGACTCCACCAAGATGGTGAGTGGTGATGACGCCATTATTAGCGTCACCATACCGCTACTCTGCCTTCTAAAACGGTCTCTGCTGAAAAACAAATATGATGCATTGCAGGCGGAGCGCGATGAGTTGCAGCAAGAAACAGTAGTGGGTGTGGGTGATAACGCACAGCCCAACCTCGTCTCATCACAACGTGCAGTGGAGGACTATGACGAGGAGGAGGATGAAGACATGGAGCAACTCTCCGGCCAAATTGAGGATATGACATGCACACCAGTCATATCCTCGGTTCAGCGTGGCTGGCCAGAGGACAGGGTAGATGAGGAGGAGGAGGAGGAGGAGGAGGAGGAGGACAGCATGTTCAGTCATCTTGTTGGTCAGGCTACTGAAGTCCTGGCTGTTAAGAGTCTGGCGCACATGGCTGACTTTATGGTAAGCTGCCTGTCTCGTGACCCTCGCGTTAAGAACATCTTGGCCGACAATCATTACTGGTTGGTAACACTGTTAGACCCACGCTACAAGGAGAACTTTTTGTCTCTTATTCCCGTGGAGGAGAGGTCAACCAAAATGCAGCAGTTCCGGAAGGCCATACTCACGGAAGTAGGCAAAGCATTCCCCTCACAAAACGCTAGCGGCATAGGTCAGGAATCAGTGGACAACCGAGGCGTTCAGCCGAGAGAGGCACAAGTCCAATCCGCCAGAGGTAGGGGAACAGTCTTTAAGATGTGGGACAGTTTTCTCAGCCCCTCACGTACCACAGCCCCTGAGGTGCGGGGTAGTGCCACAAGAAATCCTAAGTTTGCCCAGATGCTGAAGGAGTACCTTGCAGATCGAACAACTGTACTCCGACATTCCTCTGTGCCTTACAATTATTGGGTATCCAAGCTGGACACGTGGCATGAATTGGCTCTCTACGCCTTGGAAGTCCTGGCCTGCCCTGCTGCTAGCGTTTTGTCAGAGCGTGTTTTTAGTGCCGCAGGTGGAATCATTACAGATAAACGCACCCGCCTGTCAACTGAAAATGCTGACAGGCTGACTCTGATCAACATGAACAAGGGTTGGATTGGGCCAGACTTCACTACACCACCAGCAAATGAGAGCGGAATTTAAAGTTTGCCATGTACCTCCACTCACCCATGGGTACACACTTCTGGACTTTGGATAATCGCTGGACTGCTCCTCCTTCTCCTCATGCGCCACCATGATGATGACCGTTACAAATTGCAATACTTAGGCCTTTGTTTCAGGTATACCCCCAGTGGTAAATTTTTTCGCCCATTCTTTGCAGAATGGACATTACAACGACAGGAGACCTGCTCCTTTGCAATGGGAACAATGTTTTGAGGCCCTCATGCACGTCTCTACCCAGGGACAACATGGAGCCTCCCAATTTTTGGCTGCCCTGCCTAAGGGCTATACTATAATACACCCACTTCCTTAAAATGGACACTTAATGTTTTGAGGCCCTCATGCACGTCTCTACCCAGGGACAACGTGGAGCCTCCCAATTTTTGGCTGCCCTGGCAAAGGGCTATACTGAAATAGACCCACTTCCTTACAATGGGCACTTCAGGTTTACAGGCCCTCATGCACGTCTCTATCCAGGGACAATGTGGAGCCTCCCAATTTTTGGCTGCCCTGGCAAAGGGCTATACTGAAATAGACCCACTTCCTTACAATGGGCACTTCAGGTTTACAGGCCATCATGCACGTCTCTATCCAGGGACAATGTGGAGCCTCCCAATTTTTGGCTGCCCTGGCAAAGGGCTATACTGAAATAGACCCACTTCCTTACAATGGGCACTTCAGGTTTACAGGCCCTCATGCACGTCTCTATCCAGGGACAATGTGGAGCCTCCCAATTTTTGGCTGCCCTGGCAAAGGGCTATACTGAAATAGACCCACTTCCTTACAATGGGCACTTCAGGTTTACAGGCCCTCATGCACGTCTGTATGCAGGGGCATTGGTGAACCTCACAATTTTGGACTGCCCTGGCAAAGGAAAATACTACAAAGACTCACTTCCTCAAAATGGGCACATTAGACTCAAGAGGCCTTCATGTACGTCTCTTCTCAGGGACATCGGAGTGCCACACAATGTTTTCACGTAAAATCTTTCATGTATTATTAATCTCAAAAAGTAACATACACCAGCTCTATCTCACTATTGGGTATGTGCCCTTAACATTTCTGCCATGAAAAATCATTTTGGGGTCATTTTGGAAGGTTTTCTGGTGAGTCCGTAAAAATGGCGTAAAACGCGGACAAAATTGTTCACAGCTGTGACTTTTCAGTGATAAATGCTTCAAGGGGTCTTCCCCATGCTGTTGCCATGTCATTTGAGCACTCTTCTGAGACTTTTGTGCCATTTTTAGGGTTTCTCCATGCTGCCGGGGGGTCATTTCACAAAAATACTCGGGTCTCCCATAGGATAACATTGGGCTCGTTGCTCGGCCCGAGTACACGAGTATCTTGGGAGGCTCGGCCCGAGCTTCGAGCACCCGAGCTTTTTAGTACTCGCTCATCACTAATGCTAACCACTAGCTTGAGCATCACTGTGCATCGGTGCTCAGCCTTGTGCAAGCTGCTTGCAGTGTTTGAATGGCTCACACTGGGGATAACTCCGACATCTCCACTATCGGGGTTAATCCAGAGGTTAGGGATAGCCTAGGGTCCCCTAGCATGAGGGACAGTATAGGATCCCTTTGTCCCTTGCTATCCCAGTCACATTGTGACAGTATGATGTGCTCTACCACATTTTTGCTTTATATCAGCATCACTACTCTAGTAATTGTATTTTGTATGTTTTTACATCAGTTCATCTTCTTTCCCTTTTAGGTTCCTACAATATAAGATACTGATTGATTGATTAATATTTTCCTGACCCGTTAAGGATGGATAGGGACAGGGACAAGATGGTGGAGAGGATATTACACCTCACCCTAGAGATCCTCTTCCGGCTTACTGGAGAGGTGAGAGATTCTGATGACGTCACATTACACCATTCTTATCTATGGGAATAACAGATGGACAGAACTGGAGAGGTGAGGACTCTGGAAATGTCTGGAGTGAGATTTCTTACTGTGTCTCTCCATAACCAGGATTACACAGTAGTGAAGAAGACCTCTAGTGAGCGCTGTCAGGCCCCTGTGTCTGAGGGATGGGGAAGACCCCTGAGCCCAATCACGGGGCCTCCACCTCACCCCCCGATACATGAGGACATCAATGACCAGAAGATCCTAGAACTCACCTACAAGATGATTGAGCTGCTGACTGGAGAGGTGACACTGCTGGGAATGCTGGGACATTATACAGTAACGCTATGAAGGGATCGGGGGTGACGGTATCATTATATGTCTCAGGTTCTTATAAGGTGTCAGGACGTCACCGTGTATTTCTCCATGGAGGAGTGGGAGTATTTAGAAGGACACAAAGATCTGTACAAGGACGTCATGATGAAGGTTCCCCAGCCCCTCACATCACCAGGTAATAGACAGGACTAAATACACACGGCCTATAATTATCTGTATGTAAGGAATGAATTCAGTCCCTGTATGTGTCTCCTCCAGGTCTATCCAGTAAGAGGACAACACCAGAGAGATGTCCCCGTCCTCTTCTCCCACAGGACTGTAAACAAGAAGACCCCGATGTTCCTCAGGATCATCAGGTAGATGGAGAGAAGGTGCCATGAAATCTCCCTATGAGGTGTAGACGGCTGTGAAGGTCTTGTGCTCAGTCTTGTGTTATCCTCCAGTGTTATATGTGTTATACTTGTGTAATGAGAGCGGTGGAGATGGCAGGATTAGAGCTGATCATAGATGGGACTTCTCCATCTGTCTGTGACTTTTACAATATTTGTTTCAGGGGGAAGATCTGCCCCATATTAATACTACAGAGACATATGTGAGGGGTGATGAGCGGAGTAAAGAAGAGATTCCTACAGCTAGCCGCACAGGTGAGTAGTGACCACTACATGCAGAGAAGTCACAGATTCTTCTAATCGGAAAATGTGTGTGTGTGTGTGTGTATGTATATGTATATGTATATGTATATATATATATATATATATATATATATATATATATATATATATATATATATATATATAATATATACACGCGCACGCACGCGTGTATATATATACAGGGTGGTCCAAAAGTAGGTGGACAGTATGTGTAATAAGGTTATCACACATGGTGGAAAGTGAAACTGACTCAGTTTACCTTAGCAGCCAATCAGATTCAACCTTTCATTTTACAAAGAGTCCGTGAAGAATGAAGAGTGGAATCTGTTTGGTTGCTAAGGACAACTGAGTGAGTTTCACTTTACACCATGTTTGATAACCCTATTACACATACTGTCAACCTACTTTTGGACTACCCTGTATATATAAAATTTGGGCTCTCTGGTAGCTGCACAGCACAGGTTTCATATCAAAATAGCATAAGGTATATTTTACTTCATAAAATTTACAGCTCCAAAAATGAAAACACCCTTTCTTCAGCACAAAGAACAAACCATCTTTTTTTCAGCACAAAGTAATAATAACACCGTTCTTTTTATGGGTAAACAAAATCAAAGTCTCACCAATTTGGGATTACAGGCACTTCTCAGTCTCTAACATAGACATCCCCCAGGCACGGTCTTTCTCCAGTTCCAGTATGACACATCACTACTTACGGAACTAAACCAGGGGCGTTTTATTCAGCCAGTATGAAGAAGATTGCAGTAAAGGAGCGACCTTTTTCAGGCAAGCTGTTTTGGTTGCTCCTAAATCTCGGATCAAAAATCCAGTCATGTAAAAACTCTCTCAGTAATCTAGTATTACTGGTACAGATTTACATTACCGAGGCCAGCCGCCTCAATAGCAAATACCTGCCATCCAGGACTTTACATCCTTCTTTCTTTCATACAAACCCCTACTGCCCAAAGCTGGAGGGCTTGGCACGATCTGCCAATAAACAGAGTATCCACATTTCCATGTTGCTTATGTCGCGGGCGGAGGAGGGGACGCTGCACTCTCCCACTGCTCGGGTCCGGCCGCTGCTGCTGCGGCTACTGCTCGGTGGTGGCTCGAGCGGTGGGCCGGATCCCGGGGACTCGAGCGGCGTTCCTCGCCCGTGAGTGAAAAGGGGATTTGATTGTGGGGATTGGATATTGTCCGTGACGCCACCCACGGTTGTGGTGATATTGGTGACACCACCGCTGCTCTGGACGGGGATCCCGGGAGCGATGACAGGGAGCAGCCTGGATGTTAGTTCTCCCCTCCGTGGGTAGGGGGTTGGTTGTCCCGGGGCCCGGTGATGGGGTAGGGATGTTTGGCAGGTGAGTTATGGGGCCTGGCGAGGTGCAGGGTCGCGGGGGCAGCGCTGTGCCGGACGGCACGGTGGTACTCACTCAGCCAATGATGAGGACACAGTTCTCGGTAAAACACACTGCTGGATGGACGGGTCCCACAGACGGCTGCGGTGTTTCTCCTCCCGGCAGGGTGATGGTGACTGCCTTTCCCTGCACCTGTGTAACGTGTACGGTTCCAATGGGTTCCCACCGTTAACCCGCTCCCCAGCTTGGATGGGTGCTGAAGGAGCCCCTTTTGCCCGCAGGCTCTGGCCCTGGGAACTTTAGCCTTGGCGGTGACTGTGTTTCCCTCTCTCGGTTGGACTGTTGCCTTCTGACGGGACTTGGCTGCTGGGAAACCCAGGAGGTTCCCTTCACTAACGAATTTGGCAAATTCACGGCGACTCCTAGCCTTGCCGGGGTCCGTAAGCCCCTGCCGGATGGTGCTGGCTTCTCTTTGCGTACCGGTCCGGTACCGCTGGGCCACCGCCCGTCCACGGTCCTTACGGTTAGCTCCAATAGGCCACTCCTGCAGACGGTCACCACCGTCTGCCAACCTTGCTGATCCGTCCGGGCCACACACCCGGACCAACTTCAGTCTGCTCCTTTACCACTTTCCTTCCTTCCACTTTCCACTCTCAAACTGAACTGCCTGCTTTTCCCGCCTCCAGGACTGTAAACTCCTCGGTGGGCGGGGCCAACCGCCGGCCCCACCCCCTGGTGTGGACATCAGCCCCTGGAGGAAGGCAACAAGGGTTTTTGTCTGACTTCGGTGTGCCTGACCGGGAGTGTGGGGTGTGTAGGTGTTGTTCTGTGACGACCTGGCTTGTCCAGGGCGCCACACTTACTGGGTTCGTGCTCTGTAATTGAGTAATCTTTCTCACATGGGGAAAGTTTGCTACCCAAGCAAACTATTGGTGTTCCTCCCCATTGATCTCTTTGGATATGACAAGTCCTAGCCTGACATTAGACGGAATCTGTCTGGACTAGGAATGTTTTGGAGGAATTTGGCACTACCACCACTGGATGCCTACAGAGGGCAAATTTAAGCTCCTGAAATGCCCTCTCAGCCTCTGGAGTCCACTTTCCCAACTGATTTGGTGCCTTTTATGAGATCAGTTAGAAGTGGTACTATTAAGGCAAAATTAGGGACAAACGTCGTGTGATAGCCTATCTGACAATGTGCTATTGTGGGTTATGTACCATTTTGTGTGGGTTCATGTTTTGGACGTGGTGGTCTGTCTGTTCGATGTATTGTTTGCTCTGTCTGCAAGGTTATTACCCCTTGCAGTGCTATTATCCCTAGGTCTCGGGGAGGGGGAATGGAATCCACCCAAACTCTCTGTTTACCTGGGGGATTAGTCATTCTGAGTGAGATTTACAAGAGAGAAAAATCAGGATTGAACCTCTGAGGGAAAAGCTGCGGCTCCCCAGAGAGACCTGGACACTTATGGTTTATTGGACTATATTCGTGTTTCTGGACTATTTTTTTTTTTTTTACCCTCTGTATGGTGGATTATGTTATGGACCGTTTGATTTGCTTGGAATAAATGTTTTTTGGATTCTTCATCCATCTCTCGCTGTTGATTGTGTGATATGGGAGAAAGACCCCGTCACAGCCTACATTCCAAGGAATGCCCTGACCTGTTTTTTTCTGAAGGGGCAAGGCCATCTCTATATCACCTCCTTTGAAATTATCTCCTTGCGGGCGTCATAAATCTTATTAGGCTTTAAGTTGACCGGAGCATGAGGCTCAGTGAGCATCCCATTCTTAATAACATGAGGGCGACCTGGCAACTGAGGTCATGTCTCTATTTAGTGTATCAATTTCATGCACTGCTGTTTTTGTTAAAGCGACAAAGTTTCTGCCACTTTGGCACACTCAATGTTAGCTATTGACTAGGCCAACAAGCAAGGGGATTTGAGTGGTTCTCTATCTTATCAGGGTTTTACTAAATTGATATTAGTAGATTGATATGATATCTCTGGAAGGGTTTCCTTTTCCCTTACTGGTGTATTTTATAGTTGACCTCTCTCACTATTTCCTGCACCTCATAGCGTCCCTGCTACCAAAGCTTTATGTTCCAGTCTTAAATAGAAGTTCCTTTTTAAGTGAACGCTTGGGATATGTTCATATTGCAGTTTGTTTGTTTTTTTTATAACTGAATCTTTTATGAAATTTTTTAAAACAGACACGGAAAAAGTACATGAATGCATAGATATGTCTCACAAGCATATGAGCAATAACTGTAAACCGAGCATCAGTGTACATATCATACTATCCCATATTGCAGTTTTTGCATGTCATTGGCTCAGTGGGGTTTTCAAGTGAAGACCTCAAAAGTGCGATTCAGGAGTAATTCCTTACTGGGCCATTGTCTTCAGGAGCAATTCCCGATAGGCACAAAAGCATGGTTGAGTGTGTGGTCAACTACGCTTTTGTGCCCACTTTTGTTAGATGAACACTGCCAAAAAAGAGCACATTAACTCTATCTGCCCAATTAAAGTAAATAAAATTCCGTCAGAAAAGAAAATCCACAACCCTTCCCGAACTTGGAAAATCATTTTTTTTTTAATCAGAAGTGAGGAGTAGATTTTAAAGTTAGGAAAAGTATATACAATTATTTGTCCTCTTAGCATTCACTCCTGGCTTTGTTTACAATTTCTTTACAATTCTCCTCTGAGCATTGACTGATGACATTCAACAATGAAAGGGGTTGCCCACTACTATGACAACAACGTCTGCTTCCCATATTTTCCCTAGGTAAAATAATAAAGCCTATATTCACTTCTTGTACTGCTGCCCTTCCAGCAGTGTCGGGGCTCACGTGGGGTTGTGACATCACGCTAGCCTTGCTTCCAATCAGTGCTGGATTCCTTTTTCTCACCTTTGGACCAAACTAATCAACAGGAAGTGAGCGCTGCAGCTGAGCTCTCTTCCTGTTGATTGCTCGTTTGGTGCGAAGGCGAGGAGAAGACGTCAGCGCTGATTGAACGTGGGTATCGCGTAACGTCACAACACCATGTGAACCAAGGCACCCCGAGCTTGGACATCGTCAGAAGGGCGCCAATACGGGAGGTGAATATAGGTGTTTTTATTTTACCTGTCAAAATGTTGAAGCAGAAGGGGTTGTCTCAGTACTGGACAACCACTTTAAACATAATTTCATGAAGATGTTGGCTTCATAAACAATAAAACTGCAAGAAAGTAGTAAGTGGCCTAGCATCATCGTCTTGTGCTTGTGTTGAGGTCTGTTAGATTGCGACCTGTTTTGCATCACGGTCTTTAGTAATTAATTGTCTTGTAATTTGTATAGATATATTTAAATATAAAAATATCAGAATAAATTTTAGTTGACATTATTCAAAAATAATACTCTGTTTTTTTCTTACCAGATGACTGTCCCAGGAGCTCAGAGGGACATTGGATAACTTTAGATTGTAAAGTGGATGATTGTGATATCACACAAGATACATGTGAAGAACATATAATAATTACAAAAATAGGTCATCACAGTCAAGATATATATCCTTTTGAACAGGTCTTATCTTCGCATTCATCACAGACTGTTAAGAAAAATAAATGTCACAGAAAAGGTGTCATGAATCAAAGAGGTCACAAAGGGAAGAAGGCATTTTCATGTTCAGAATGTGGAAAATGTTTTGACTGGAAATCAAATCTTATGAAGCATAAGAAAAGTCACACAGGGGAGAAGCCATTTTCTTGTGAAGAATGTGGGAAATGTTTTACAGAGAAATCAGACCTTTTTAGACATCAAAGAATTCACACAGGATTGAAGCCATTTTCATGTTCAGACTGTGGGAAATGTTTTACAGAGAAATCAGATCTTTTTAGACATCAGAGAATTCACACAGGAGCCAAGCCATATTCATGTTCAGAATGTGGGAAATCTTTTAATGAGAAAGCAAACCTTGTTAGACATCAGTGGGTCCACACAGGGGTGAAACCATTTTCATGTTCAGAATGTGGGACATTTTTTACCGATAAATCATCGCTTGCTACACATCAAAATATTCACACAGGAGCAAAGCCGTTTTCATGTTCAGAATGTGGAAAATGTTTTAACCGGAAAGAAATTCTTATTAGACATAAGAAAAGTCACACAGGAATTAAGCCACATTGTTGTGAAAAATGTGGGAAATGTTTTAGAGAGAAATCAGTTCTTTATAGACATCAGAGCATTCACACAGGAGCAAAACCATTTTTATGTTCAGAATGTGGGAAATGTTTCAGCCAGAAATCGTGTCTTGTTACACATCAGAGAATTCATTCAGGAGCAAAGCCATTTGAATGTTCAGAATGTGGAAAATGTTATGTCTCTCAGTCAAGTCTTGTAAAACATAAGTGGGTACACTCAGGAGTGAAGCCATATTCATGTTTAGAATGTGAGAAATGTTTTGCCCAGAGTTCAGATCTTCTTAGACATAAAAAAGTTCACACAGGGGAGAAGCCATTTTCATGTCCAGAATGTAATAAATGTTTTACGAAAAAATTATATCTTAATAACCATCAAAAAATTCACACAGAGCAAAAGCCACTTTAATGTAGTATATATGGAAAGTTTTTGAATTGCCATCAAAAATCTTACACAGGAAAAAAACATTTCCATGTCCTGTATGTTTGAAATGTACGCACAAATCAAATTTGCTTAAACATCAAAGGACTCATATAGGGAGACAGACTTTTTTTGCTGCTAAAAAACATACGACAGTTATAGATAAAATACAGTCATGCTTCATTGATGAGAATTTTGAGCACTAAATGTTGGTTAAGAACTTCAGAATGTACAGAGCTGTGAAATTGTCTGTCCTTTTGTACAGTTTCTTCTATTTTTCACTAATTTGTCACATGTCAATGGATATGTCTTATCGGGGCAGCGTGGGTCGAGCAGGGTCATAGGAGACAGGCTCACAGATGCGCTCGGGGGTGTCTGCAGCGGGTGCATTGATCCGTGGGCGGGCTGCGAGGGTGTTTTGGCGATGGGTGCGTCGATTGGCGGGCAGACTGCAAGGTTGTCTTGGCGGCAGGTGCATTGTGCTGACTGCTGGCTCCATTGAATCGCCCGCAGTGAACTTCAAGAAAATGGCTGTGGAGTCCACTCTGTGCAAGTGCCGCCTCCGTGGCCATTTTCTTGAACCGTCAACCGCGGGTTATTCAATGGAGCCGGCAGTCAGCTCAATGCACCAGCCGCCGAGACACCCTCGCAGCCCGCCACCAAATCAACGCACTCGCCGCCGAGACACCCCGTGTTGTGACACCTCCACAGACTACCTGCCCGCAGATTAATGGTGCCCGCCGCGACATCCCTGAGCGCGTCCTGTGACCTGCTTCCTATAACTCCCACTCCACCACCGTTGCCCTGGTAAGCCATACCTGGGGGATTCAATTGCGCCCATCGGTACACCCCCGAGCCTGCAGTATCGCTGACCCTCCTGAGCCACAACACCCCCTCCTCTGAGCCTGCAACATCGCCTACCCTGCTTCCTGTGACTTTCCTGAGCTGCTCCACCACCGCTACTTTTCCCTGGTGAGCATTAGGATCGTTTTAACATTAAATATTATTTTTTTCCTATTTTCCTCCTCTAAATTTAGGGTGCGTCTTATAATCCAGTGCGTCTTACAAAACAAAAAATAGAGGTAAATACAAAATGAAACTTTTTCAAGGAAAAAAATAAATTGCTTCCCTAAACCAAATAGGTTGATGTGCCACCCTTGGCAGTTACAAATGCAAATAAAAACTTTGTGATAACTTTTGATAAGTGTTTTACATCACTGTGGAGGAATTTTGTCCAATTTTCTATACAGAATTGTTTTAATTCTGCCACATTGGAGGATTTTCAAGCAATACTCTGAAGCAGCCACTGTTTACCCAGGTGAGAAAACCATACCCCATGGCAAAAAACCCAAGATTGGATACATGCAGGAAGATTGCATTCTGATATGTGAGTGGACTATGCAGGATTGGTACAACAAGCAGGGGTAGCCCCGATTTGTAGGATGTGTTTTTAAGTGGTTTAACCCGAGATGGGTCCAACCATGGAGTCACCGTAAGAGGGATATTTGTAAAGCTTTGCTCAACCTAAGTCCAACGAGTTCAACCTTGTAGCCTATTTAAAAGTAAAAGCAGCTTTCAAGGGGCATTAAAATGGAGGAGGACGTATTAATATGCAGGGCCTCTTACTTAGACACGTTAATTTGAAAGTTAGATAGGCTATTGTATAATTGAAATTCTTGCCATCAAGTTTGGAAGTGAGCTGACTGGGTCGTTAGAATGAAGAAAAGCCAATCATCTGCAGATGCCGCAATCTCTTAATGATAGGTCCAAATACAAGGGCCCATAATGTTAGTATTAGACCTGATTCTCCTGAGGAAAGGCTCCAGTGTAGGTATAAAAATTATAGGACATAGTGGGCACCCTTGAAGTGCAAACTCCTTTGATAAAACTCCATTTACCTTCACCTTGCAGGTTGGCTTTATGTATAAAGTAGAGATCCAGCTCAGCATCTTAGGCCCCAGACCTAAGCCACAGTGTATCTAATTCGTGAAAGACCAATTTACCCTATCAAAGGCCTTTTCTGCATCAGTAGATAAGAGCATGAGGGGCTGATACTTAATTCTGGCTTTACGAATAAGGTTCAATGGCTTGGTAGTATTGTCCCTAGCCTACCTACAGTTGGAACCAGAAGTTTCCATCCACTCTCTATAAAGACACATTGTAGGTTTTTCTCCCTATCTGACATGAAGTCAGAATAAACCTTTCCCATTTTAGGTCAATTAGGAACCAAAATTATTTATATTTGCCAAATACCAGAATAATGAGAGATATATAGCGCTGACATATTCCGCAGCGCTTTACATACATCAGGAACACTGTCCCCATTGGGGCTCACAATCTAAAGTCCCTATCTGTATGGCTTTGGAGGAAACCGGAGTACCCGGAGGACCCGGAGGAAACCAACGCAAACACGGGGAGAACATACAAACTTTTTGCAGATGGTGTCCTTGGTGGGATTTGAACCCAGGACCCACCGTGCCACCCAGAGAGTGTTTTAAGGCATTTTTCTGGTTGTAACTGAGCTATGTTTGTAGGTCGCCTTGCTCGCACCGGCCTTTTCAGCTTTGCCTTTACCTTTTTGAACAGGATTGAGCTCACGGGCGGCTTTCTGATGGCCACTCCAAAACATTGACTTTGTTCTCCTTAAAGCCACTTTGTAACCAGTTTGGCAGTAGCTTCTCATCATAATCCATTTGGAAGACCCATTTCCGCCAAGCTTAAAGTTCTGGCTGATGTCTTGAGATGTTACTTCAGTATTGCCACATAATCTTTTTTCCTCATGATGCCATCTATTTTATGAACTGCACCAGTCCCTACTGCAGCAAAACAATCCCACCATATGATGCGGTCACCCCCTTGTTTCACAGTTGGGATGGTGTTTTTAGGCTCCCTTTTTCCACCAAATGTAACAATGGTCATTATAGCCAAACAGTTCAATTTTTGTTTATTCGGACCACAGGACGTCTCCAAAAATTAAGGTCTATGTTCCCCTGTGCATTTGCAAACATTTGGCTATTTTATGTTTGTTTTGGAGTAATGCCTTCTGTTGATACAGTCCTCGTTTCACTGTGGATTATGACACAATCTTACCAGCTTTTGCCAGCATCTTCACAAGGTCTTTTGCTATTGTTGTTGGGTTGATATGCACATGACTGACTAAAGCACGTTCATCTCTGGTACACAGAAACTACCTCCTTCCTGAGCGGTATGACGGCTGGACATTCACATCTTGTTTGTACTTGCGTATAATTGTTTGTACAAATGAACGAGCCACCTCCAGGTATCTGAAAATTGCACCCAATGATGAACCAGACTTGTGCAAGTCCAAAATTCTCTTCCTGAGATCCTGGCTGATTTCTTTTGACTTTCACATGATGCTACATAAAGAAGCAGTGTGTTTCAGGTGTGCATTACAATAAATCCATAGGTGTGTCTCTAATTAACTCAGATTTTGCCAATAAACCTATCAGAAGCTTCCAAAGACATGACATTACCATATGGGCTTTCCTATATTGTTTAAAGGCATAGTACTCTTAGTGTATGTAAACTTTTGACTTTGCAGAAAGTAATAAAAATGCCTTAAAGGGAACCAATCATCAGGATTTTCGTATATAACCCAAAGCCAGTGCTGTTCTGGCACTATCAGGCAAATTCTCTACATACCTTTAGGGGTCAGCTCAGATGTTTAGGTTTTGAAACCCAAGAAAGTAAAGTTTAAAAAAACGGCAGCTTCTTGAGTGACAGCAGCTGAGGATCAGATATCTGGGGGGTTATTCAGACTTATGCCCCCCTCCTATTAGAATTAGCATAAGTATTATACAAACGATTCACTATTTCACTTGCAGGACCTGTGTGAGGTCATACCCATGTGACCAGAAGGGGCGGGGCCTCAGCCAACAAATCTGATACCATGAATCAACATTTTTTTCTATTGGCTGAGGCCCCACCTCTTCTGGTCACATGGGTATGACATCACACATGTCCTGCAAGTGAAATAGTGAATCGTTTTTATTTCAAATTGTTTTATTGATGAAACTGTTGTCAACATACAAACATATCATTTGTGCAATTACAATACATAAACATCATTTTCTCAATGCCGGGATAACATCCAGAAATTATTACATTACTAAATTTCTTGGAATTCTTCAAATTATCTTTGTGCTATTACCATAATAATAATGATAAATTATAGTTCAGAATTCCCACTTCTTTTCAGAATTCCCACTTCTTTTGACTTCCCGTATCCTAATATACTCATTCTCATTGTATGTCTATTGTCTTTTGAATTGTTGATAAATCTGTTCATATAAAAAATGAAACTAGAAAAATGCAGATTAATGTTAAGAAAAGAAAGAAAGAAGAGGAAAGATACAAGCATAAAGAAGAGGAAATTAGAGAGAAGGGCGAGAGGGGGGAGAGCAAGAAAAGAAAAGAAAAAAAAGGGGGGGGGTGGAAGGAATGAGAATTTCCACCGTTTCTCAGTTCAAAAAGCTCGCCAAACTCTCCACAAACTCTGGGGACTCCATGAACATAATCCATGGTCCCCAAACTGTAGTACATTTTTCTGTGTTCCCATTTAGTTCTGCTGTCAGCTCCTCCATTCTCTGGAGGTTTGTCGTCTCCTCCAACCAATCCAGCACCGTAGGGCATCTAGTCTGTTTCCATAATTGTGGGACAATCATACGGGCAGCCGCCAGGCAAAATCGCAACATGTCCCTTTTTTGTGTTTTAATAGCTCCTGGGAGCATAGAAAGAAGGGCAACCTGGGGGGACTTTTCTATTTCACCTCCGCTCATCTTTTTGTACAGGTAGAACACTGAGTCCCAAAAGGGTTGCAGCTTAGTACAGCTCCACCATATGTGTAGCATTGTACCTGTGTCTGTGCCACACCTCCAGCACACATCAGACACAGAGGGAAATATAGCATGTAATTTAGTCGGGTAATGGTACCACCTTGTGAGAATTTTATAACTTTTCTCTTGAGCGGCGCACGCCAAGGAAAGCTTGAGGGTCCACAGGTACGCGCTGCTCCAATCGTCCTCTGGAATATCCTCTCCCAGGTACTCTCCCCACCTACAGACAAAGTGCGGTTTATCCACCCTATTTCTCTGGTTCAGCATTTTATAAATAAACGAGATGCCATGTCCAGGTGATGACCCCTGTAAAAATACTTTTTTCAAAAGGAGTGGGGGGTGTCCTCATCCTTCTCTCCCTGTCCTGGTACGAGAGGAAAGATTTCAACTGCATATATTCCATCCAGGAAATCTCTCTCCCTGTGGCCTGCATGGAAGTATAAGTTGGTAGGGCGTGTCCCTGGAGTACGTGACCAAAACGAGAATCATCCGCCCGGGTAAATCCCCCGAATCTATGGAAGTGGAGTCCTTGGGGGAACTTCTTATTACCGAATACGGGGGTAAGTGGGCCCTGCTCCTGAGAGAGAGATCCCTTTTTCATCTCTCCATCCCACATCTCCATCGCTGTGTGTGAACTCCATTCCCTTCGCTATCTGGATCATACTTTCTTTCTCTAACCATGGGAGTAAATGTAAGGGAGTTCCCAGTATATCCTGTTCGATCACCACCCATTGTTTCGAATTTCTATGAAAATGCCAGTCCAGTAATCTCGTTAGGATAGCTGCCTTGTAATATAACTGAAAATTTGGGAGCCCCGCCCCCCGTCACTTTTGTGTCTGGTCAGAGTTTTAATTCCTGTTCGCGGTCTCCTGTTCCCCCAGACAAACCCAGACAAGGCTGTCCAGATCTTGGAGAAGTAACTTAGCGGTATCTGTATGGGTATTGTCTGAAACAGGAACAGGAACCTCGGTAACACATCCATTTTTATCGCATTTATACACCCGAACCACGTCAATCTCTTTTTGTCATATTTCTTTAAGTCCCTGATTGTCCTTTCTAATAAGGAGAAAAAATTGTGATGTACAATTTTTGCTGGATCCCTAGGTACCATAACTCCCAGATATTTTGAAACTGACAGTTGCCACTTAAAAGGGAAGTTTTGTGATACTCTCGCATGGTGTTCTGCCGATTAAAGTCACGTTCATGGCCTCTGATTTGGAAAAATTTACTTTGAAGTTGCTTAAGTTGCCAAACTCTTCGAACTCCTTGAGCAAGGACGGGAAGGATATGTGTGGTTGGGAAATGAACATGAGAAGGTCATCTGCGAATAGTGCCAGCTTACGGTTTCCCCCCCGCCTCTATCCTGTGGATGCTTGTGTTGTTTCTCAGGGCGACCGCAAGGTTCTCCATGACTATGACGTATAAGATGGGCGACAGTGGACATCCCTGTCTCGTTCCATTGTGGACCAGAAAGGATGATGATAGAAACCCATTTGTCCTGACTTTTACTGAGGGTCTCGTATACAGGGACGCAATTCTACCCAAAAATTTCTGACCCAAACCCACCTGTCTCAAGGCTGCCATCACAAAGCTCCAACTGACCCGGTCGAAGGCCTTCTCCGCGTCCACTGAAAGTAAACACATGGGGAGAGACTGAGCCTTCGACCGAGCCATCAGGAGGAACAATTTGTTGGTGTTGTCCCGTGCCTCCCGGCCTTTTACGAATCCCACCTGGTCCGTATGTATTATCCCAGGTAGGGACGGGGCAAGTCTGTTGGCAAGTGCTTTAGAGAAAAATTTCAAATCTAAATTAATCAGTGAGATGGGTCTGTAATTCGTAACTAGCAAGTGGTCCTTTCCCGGTTTGGGGATAACACATATGTGTGCTTCAAGAGACTGTGCTACCCACTGGGAGTTTTCAGATATGGAGTTAAATACTTTTGTCATGAACGGGGATAACTGGGGGATAACCGAGTCTGAAAAATTTTATAGAACTTAGAGGTAAACCCGTCCGGACCTGGGCTTTTGCCTGAGGGAGAATCCCTGATAATAGATGCTACTTCTGTCTCTGTAAAGTCTGCTTCTAGGTTTTCAACCTCAGTATTGGGTATGGTCGGCAGGGCTGTTTTAAGTATGTAATCATTTATTTTAGTCTCCAAAGCTTCTTGTGGCATATCCCCAAATTTGCCCCTTATGTCGTAAAGGTCACTATAATATTTTTGAAACTGCTCCGCTATGTGGATTGGGTTCTGAGTCAAAAGGCCGTCCGATTTTTTGATCGTAGGGATGTGACTGGGGTCCCCCCTCGGATGTAATAACCTAGCTTGTGGTCTGCCACATTTGTCCGCATATTCATACATAAATCTTTTTAGTCTATTCCTGTGGCGCTCGTATTGTCGGTCCAAAATGGATTTAAGTTCCTCTCTGTTTTTAACTAGCTCTGTCAGTGTCACCGGGGATAATGTCTGCTTATGGATCATCTCTAGGTCTGAAATATTCTGAAGTAGAGACAGAATGGTTTGGGCTCTCTCCCTCTTAATCCGTGAATCGTTTTTATAATACTTATGCCTCGCCCCCTGTTAGAATTAGCATAAGTCTGAATACCCCCCACAGATATATGATCCTCTGCTGCTGTCACTCAAGAAGCTGCAGATTTTATAAACTTGACTTTCTTGGGTTTTAAAACCTAAGCATCCGAGCTGACAGCTACAGGTATGGATAGAATCTGCCTGGTTTTAAGTTATATACAGAAATTATGGTGATTGGTGCGCTTTCAAACATTCTCTCTCTTCCATTATTTTAGCGTTTGCAAATATAAGTAATTTTGGTTCCTAATTGACCTAAAACCAAAAAGGTTTATTCTGATTTCATGAGAAAAAAGCAAGGTAGCGGTCAAATGGAGCGCTAGGAAACAATAAGGGATTTACTAAAGGGGTTTAAACAAACAAACCTTTTATTGTTAATAGCCCTCTAACGGCCACTACGTGTTTCAACAGCTTATGCTGTCTTCATCAGGTGCATAAGCTGTTGAAACACGTAGTGGCCGGTAGAGGGCTATTAACAATAAAAGGTTTGTTTGTTTAAACCCCTTTAGTAAATCCCCTCTTGTTTCCTAGCGCTCCATTTGACCGCTACCTTGCTTTCTTCTTATGTTTTATCCCAGCCAAGGGATTAACAGGAGGAGCAGCTCTGGGAGCATAGAGGCTTATTCAGTAACAATACCTGCGGTTGCTCAGTTACCGGGCCCTTGTCAGCTGTGCGACAGGACCTGTGGTGACGCACTTCTGGTTCCTTGCGGTCACGTCATCTATCCAGAAGTAAGAATTTCCACGGCGGTCTCCAGGTTTGTCCAGCCAGCATAGGACATCACCAACTCTCGCAGAGTGTCCTTGACCGGGGTTGTGCAAGGGTGCCCAACCCAAATAGGTGAGCTTCAAATCCACCATTACCACCAGGTGCCACACAGTGTGTCCCTTTTTCCACAAATTCTGACTTCATGTCATATTGTGAGTAAAAAACCTGCAGATGTGTCTTTTCTAGATAGTGTATTTAAACATCTGGTTTCAATTGTACCTCTCATGAAGCCCATCTGGTCTGGGTAGATAATATTCATTGAAAGAGGGCTAATCTGGATGGAATCATTTTCACAAACAATGTAATATTTACATTTTGGAGTGAGAAAAGTCTAGAGTTTACACATTGGGATCAATAACTGATATATAAGCGCATAAGAAGTCCCCTGAGAAAGAAAATCCCTAAGAGATTGCGTTGAAATTGGAGACAAGATGAGGAGAGAGACTCTAAAGGGTGCTTTACACGCTGCGACTTCGCTAACGATATATCGTTAGGGTCACGTCGTTAGTGACGCACATCTGGCGTCGTTAGCGACATCGCAGCGTGTGACAGCTAGGAGCTACGATCAACGATCGCAAAAGCATAAAAAATCATTGATCGTTGACACGTCGCTCCTTTTCATAATATCGTTGGTGGTGCATGCCGCTGGTTGTTTGTCGTTCCTGCAGCATCACACATCGCTATGTGTGACACCGCAGGAACGACGAACATCTCCTTACCTGCGTCCACCGGCAATGAGGAAAGAAGAGGGTGGGCGGGATATTCCGCCCGCTCATCTCCGCCCCTCCGCTTCTATTGGACAGCTGCCGTGTGAAAAAAAAAGAAAGGAGGCGGTTGGCCGGCCACAGCGACGTCACAGGGAAGGTAAGTCCGTGTGACGGGTGTAAGCGATGTTGTGCGCCATGGGCGGCGATTTGCCCGTGACGCACAACCGACGGGGGTGGGTATGCTCGCTAGCGATATCGATAGCAATATCGCAGCGTGTAAAGTGCCCTTAAGAAATGTTTATAGTAAGGCAAGGACAACCCACCTGGTCCTGGAACCCTCCCTGGTTAAGAATCCTTTATGTCTGCCCGTAGTTTCCCTTCAGTGAAGGGCAATTCAAGTGATTCTATGGCAAATTACAATAAAGTGGGCAAACCAGACTCTTGTATATACTTCCGGATGTGGAACTTAAAGTTGGCATTTAGCGTTGTAGAATTTGTTGAATCCACTGAATATAGAGAGGAGTAGAAGATTTTAAACGTGTTGGCATTATCGGGCAGTAGGTATTTACATCGTTGTGACTAGTATCCGATGGATGGAACATGGGTGTTTGTCCTTTTTACCCTTGAAGCCCTAGCTAATGGCTTGCCACTTTTATTACCAGTTCATTATAATGGTGACGATGTTTCGAAAAATCGGCTTTCGGGTCATGTAAGAGTGAAGAACTAAGAGATTCACGTTTATTTAGTAGGGACATTCTTATATTATCATAGGGGGAACGTTTGTGATCTTTCCAAATCACCAATCTGCCCCAACAGACAAGTTATCTCATGAGCATGTTCACATTTTATAAGGGCCTCATGTTTAATGAAAGTCCCCCTGACCATGCACTTATTTACTTATTTGTCAAACTTGTATGCCGCCTTTCTCCAAAGACTCGGAGCGGCTCACAACATGTAAATGCAAATTACAAGGCCTTTAACAAATAAAAACAGTTAACATAAAATCAAAATTTTACCTTAAAAATTATAAACCTCCCGACAGACATACCCCATTCATACCAATTATTAATGCAGTTATAAATTATTAGCCGTATCCGACACAACTTTATTAGATGTATCCGACACTAACGGTCCCAGGCCTGCTGGCATAGGTAAGTCTTGAGATCTTTACGGAAGGCCAATAAGGTAGTGGCATTACGAAGCTCTTGGGGGGAGATTATTCCAGAGGGTTGGAGCTACTATGGAGAAGGCTAACCCTGGGAGTCACCAGTCGACAACGAGTTATCGGCGGGACTTGGAGGATGCCTTCCTTATGGGCTTGGACTGGTCGCTGAGACACATGAGGTAAGAGACGATCTCTGAGGTATGCTGGTCCTATGGCATGTAGGGCTTTATAGGTGATCACCAACACTCTGAATTATATTCGGAGGCTAATTGGTAGCCAGTGCAGCTCGCAGAGTGTTGGCAAGATGTGGCAACGTCTATGAAGTCCCACAATGGCTCTTGTGGCTACATTATGGACTACCTGCAGTCTCTGATTACTTTTCAAGGGTAGCCCCATGTAGAGAGCGTTGCAGTAGTCGATCCTCGAAGTAATAAGGGCATGGGCAACTATGCGTAGAGCCTCACGATCCAAATAAGGGCGCAACTGGTGCACCAGGCGAACCTGGGCAAACGTGCCTCCCACACAATACAAGAGTCTGTTTCCTCGATAGAGTTAGCAGTGAAGTATGTGGCCAGAGAATTCTGTAAGTCTGACTTCATGATCGGATCATCGAGAAGAGACAAGTACCAGCGCCAGTAGCAATAGGCAATGTAATGGAGGCACCAACAACTGTGTGATCCAAGAAAAGATGATATTGGCCCTTTGGAGTAAAGTAACATCAGCTCCCGTACACGTCTTCTGAATTTCCGGTCATCGGCAGTGTGCCTAATGAAGCCAGGAAGCGTACACCCGGCTTCAAAGGCGCACTCACTGAAATGAACTGCGCGCATGCGCAAGATATCCAGGAGCTTGTGATCTAAAATATTCAATTGTGACAAATATGCAAAAAATAGAAGAAACTATGTGAGCGGCATCTCAATACCTTAAAATGTTACCAATCATTAAAAAAAACTTTCAAAACATTAATTTTTTATAATTATTCTTCCATAGGAAATCATTTTAGTAGCCATGTTAGATCACGGAGTCAGGCTACGGAGTGTCCATCTCCTTACTATAGTTTTGCATACTTGGAAAATTCCTCTCTAACAATATATACTAATATGATGTAATTGCTTCTCAGCAAGATCTGATAGGCATATATCGCAGAAGTAATTGGATCCTCAGCCCACTCCTTATCCACTACTCCAGGTACCGGAGTATGATTGGTGGCATAAGGTATAATAACCACCATTCGTTATGAACTTGTCAAAAATTTTGCAACTTTTCAGAGGTTTTTTTTTTACACGTTTTCTGGGCCATTGATGTGTTGTCTCGGGGCCAGAATGTTTTTGACAAATAACTTTAGTTTTGAGAGTCAGTCAAGTTAAACAAAGGAACAAAGTTAAACTGTTTTGGAGCATGGTAGGTCAATAAAATATAACTTTTAATTAGAGGTGAGCAGACATGGACTTGACTCGAACTTGAGCCCAGACACCAAATCCCATATAAGTCAATGGAGACCCAAACTTCTGTACCATAAAATGGCTGTAAAATGGTCATAGTAAAGGCTAGGGGACTGCAGAAGGAAGCAAAATAGGAGCAATTGCTCTGTAAACATGTGGATATGGAATAAATAAACAGCATGGGCTTCCCCATATTTTTGATAACCAGACAAGGTAAAGAAGACAGCTGAGAGCTGGTATTATCAGTCTGGGAAGGCCCATGGTTATTTGACCCCCTCCCAGCCTAAAAATATCAGTCCACGGCCGCTTTAGAAATGACACATCCATTAGATGAACCAATTCTGGCATTTCACCCAGCTCTTCCCAATTGCCCCAGTGCGATCGCAATCAGGGTAATACTTGTGGGGTTAATGTCAGCTATGAATTGACAGCTGGCATCAAGCCCAGGGGTCAGTAATGAATAGGCGCCTATCAGATCTTCTTGGTGTTGTTTGGTTAGTGGTGGCTCTTGCTTAATGGTGTTGCAGCCTCTGTGGCCTTTAGGGACACGTGTGGGTATATACTGACAGGCCATGTAACTTATGAATGTAATTAATTGCTCCAGAAATTTTTCCGGGCTTCATAGCAAAAGGGGTGAATACATATGCACATGGCAATTTTTATTTAGTCCTATAAATTTAATTTTTCCTTATATTTTTCTTACTTCACTTTCCCAACTTAAACTATTTAGTGCTGATGCATCACACACAAATCAGATTACAAAAATATTTAAACAGAGGTTGTAATGTAACAAAATAGGTAAAAAGAAAAGAGGGATCATTAGGTGAATACTTTTTGAAGTACTGTATATATACATTTATAAAGATATGTTATAGAGCTACTCATGAGACTACTCCCTACATGTCGTACACACGGCTCTGCTCCGTACACCTCGTACACACACGGCTCTGCTCCGTACACCTCGTACACACACTGCTCCGCTCCGTACACCTCGTACACACACCGGCTCCGCTCCGTACACCTCGTACACACACGGCTCCGCTCCGTACACCTCGTACACACACGGCTCCGCTCCGTACACCTCGTACACACACGGCTCCGCTCCGTACACCTCGTACACACACGGCTCCGCTCCGTACACCTCGTACACACACGGCTCCGCTCCGTACACCTCGTACACACACTGCTCCGCTCCGTACACCTCGTACACACACGGCTCCGCTCCGTACACCTCGTACACACACGGCTCCGCTCCGTACACCTCGTACACACACGGCTCTCCTCCGTACACCTCGTACACACACGGCTCCGCTCCGTACACCTCGTACACACACTGCTCCGCTCCGTACACCTCGTACACACACGGCTCCGCTCCGTACACCTTGTACACACACGGCTCCGCTCCGTACACCTCGTACACACACGGCTCCGCTCCGTACACCTCGTACACACACGGCTCCGCTCTGTACACCTCGTACACACACGGCTCTCCTCCGTACACCTCGTACACACACGGCTCTGCTCCGTACACCTTGTACACACACTGCTCTGCGCACCTCGTACACACACGGCTCTGCTCCGTACACCTCGTACACACACGGCTCCGCTCCGTACCTCGTACACATACGGCTCCGCTCCGTACACCTCGTACACACACGGCTCCGCTCCGTACACCTCGTACACACACGGCTCTGCTCCGTACACCTCGTACACACACGGCTCTGCTCCGTACACCTCGTACACACACGGCTCTGCTCCGTACACCTCGTACACACACGGCTCCGCTCCGTACACCTCGTACACACACGGCTCTGCTCCGTACACCTTGTACACACACTGCTCTGCGCACCTCGTACACACACGGCTCTACTCCGTACACCTCGTACACACACGGCTCCGCTCCGTACCTCGTACACATACGGCTCCGCTCCGTACACCTCGTACACACACGGCTCCGCTCCGTACACCTCGTACACACGTGGCTCTGCTCCGTACACCTCGTATACACACGGGTCCGCTCCGTACACCTCGTACACACACGGCTCCGCTCCGTACACCTTGTACACACACTGCTCCGCTCCGTACACCTCGTACTCACACTGCTCCGCTCCGTACACTTCGTACATACTCGGCTCCGCTCCGTACACCTTGTACACTCACAGCTCCGCTCTGTACACACACGGCTCCGCTCCGTACACCTCGTACACACACGGCTCCGCTCCGTACACCTCGTACACACACGGCTCCGCTCCGTACACCTCGTACACACACGGCTCCGCTCCGTACACCTCGTACACACACGGCTCCGCTCCGTACACCTCGTACACACACGGCTCTGCTCCGTACACCTCGTACACACATGGCTCTGCTCCGTACACCTCGTACACACACGGCTCCGCTCCGTACACACACGGCTCTGCTTTGTACATGTTGTACACACACGGCTCCGCTCCATCCACACTGTAAACCCCTCCTGACCCCACACATAAACTTGCCCTCATCCAGCACCATGACACCCAGCACAGCAGAGTCCTGCATACACTGAGGAGCTGATCATGTGACCCCTGACTCCTCCCCTCCATGTGACATCATCACAGGTCCTGTAAGCACAGAGCACCATATATCTGGTGTGCGGCTCTGAGGTGGAGGTATTTGTTGTTTTATCTTTCTTATATAGCGCTATTAATTCCACATCATGTTACAGACGTCATTGTTCGCATTGGGGCTCACAATATAAATTCCCTATCCGCATATCTTTGGAGTGTGGGAGGATCCCAGAGGAAACCCAGGCAGACACAGGGAAAACATACAAAGTCCTTGCAGATGTTCTCCTTGGTGGGGTTTGAACCCAGGACCCCAGTATAGACTGCAGTGCTAACCACTGAGCCACCGTATACTGCTAACCAATGAGCCATCGCTGCCATGTGGCGATTCCCCATAGTTATTTATCAGTTTTAGGTCTATTTTCCACCTGGTCCTTTACCAGTGAGGAAGGCTGCGGAGGATTGTACCTAGGCCCGCAGTATTGACGTACAATGTCACCTGTGTGTATGTGATACTAGGTATATCACCCCAGAGGGACTGGAAAACACAACAACGAATATCCCTGATAAGTAAAGTGCTCAGATAATAGGGATAAGACACATGAAATGGGAAAGGGAATCCCGGTGCTTGAATGCTATAACCCAGCAGCATTCACATCTGTACGACTAAATTACCTCCCTATCAAGCCCTGTATAATGTTATTCACTGAACTGAATGTATAAAAATGTATTTATAAGATCTGGTTTTCCTATGCTAGGTTGGGCCTAGACTAGTCGATGGTGCAGTCATTCCCCACACCATTCAGCTACCCTTTCCATGTTATCACGCTCCTATGGGTGTCATGATTTCAACGAGCCGGTGCTATTATCAGCTACTGGATCTCTCGTGCATGTGCGCAGCTCATTTCGATAGCGGCACTGTGCTTCTGAAGTCGGATGTATGCGTCCTGGCTTCAGAAAGGCGCACTGAGCGCAATCCGAAGAATAGCTTCTACAGACTTCTGCGGAAGCCACCAAGTACTCCAGGCAATCTCTCAGTAGAGTAGCAGCTGACCCCAGGGGATTAGGTAGGCACAACAGCAATGAGGTGCAGACTGGACGGCTGGTACTGGCAGGCAGGCTGGTACACCAGATAGGTGCTGGAATACAGCTACAGGTTAAAGGGAACCTGTCACCAGATTTGGCGACTATAAGCTGCGGCCACCACCAGTGGGCTCTTGTATACAGCATTCTAGAATACTGTATATAAAAGCATTGGCCACTGTGTAGAACGTAAAATTCCCTTTATAATGCTCGCCCAAAGGGCGTTGCGGTGCAGACTGGTTGGATGGGAGTCTACGTTCTCCTCTTTCGGCTATCTTTGTCCTTTTTCTTCTGAAGCCTGGGTGCATGACGCGTCCTACGTCATCCACACTAGCCGGCATTGAGGTCCTGCGCAAGCGTACTTTGATCTGCTCTGAGCAGGGCAGATCAAAGTATTGTAGTTCACCTGCACAGGACCTCAATGCCGGCTAGTGTGGATGACGTAGGACGCTTCATGCACTCAGACTTCAGAAGAAGGAGGACAAAGATGGCCGAAAGAGGAGGAGCCGGTACCAAAGAACGGAGACATCCATCCAACCAGTCTGCACCGCAATGGCCCTTAGGTGAGTATTATAAAAGTGATTTTTACGTTCTACATAGCGGCTGGTGCTCTTATATACAGCATGTTAGAATGCTGTATATAAGATCCCACTGATGGTGGCCGCAGCTTATAGTCGCCAAATCTGGTGACAGGTTTCCTTTAAGGGCACCAGATACGGACTTGACAACTAACAAACACGCATCTGATGGAACACATTGCTCAGGAACCTTCCATAGGGGGCAGATGCCTTAAATACCTAGTGCCTCTCAGCCACAGGCTGCCAGGTTAGGGCATGCTGGCCCGTTAAGAGTTGGAGGAACGCGTGCCCTAAGCGCTCTCCCAGGAGACTTGTGCTGCGTGTGCAGGCCCCTTAAGCTGACAGCAGTAATGAGTAGCAGCCACCACTGAGTGGCTGAGAAGGTGAGTCCGTCGGCATCCCTGCTGGAAGGAGAAAAGAGGGACAACACCGGGATGCCAGGGCCAGTGTTACAGTACCCCCCTTAAACTTCCTCTTTTCCAAGCCTGACAGGAATCTTTTCAGGAGATTAGGGGCATTAATATTTTCTTTAGGCTCCCACGACCTATCGTCAAGACAAAGAAACCCTTCCAATCCACTAGGACAAGGGTTTTACCTCTAATCTTTTTTTATGGCTAGTATATTTTTTTACCTCAGAGATGTGCTCTGAGGTGACTAGTAAGGGCAGGGTACCAGGATTCTTGAAGTAGTGGCTCAGGACAGGATACTTGAGGAGAGCCATGTGAAAGGAATTGGGGATAAGGAGACCAGAAGCTTAAGCTTTTAGGATATGGCATTAATTTGAAGATGTCGAACAAACCAATAAAGAGGGGCCCCAACTTGTAGGAAGACTTCATGAAGAGAACATATCTGGAAGTGGGCCATTCCTTGTTTCCAGGCCGGAACGAGGGAGGAGCCAGATGTCTCTTATCCACATTCTTTTTCATCCGTACTGAGAACCACTCCAGAGTGGCTTTGGTATCCGCCCAGATTTTGGAGAAATTCTTGGTGAGAGCATCGGTCGCAGAATTGCCAGAGGTGGTAGCCACAGGGAAAGGAATAATGGGCTGCTGTACATATACGATGTAAAATAGAGAATTCGCAGAGGACTTACATGATTGTTATAGGATAACTCAGCCCAAAAGTTTGATGCAATCGCTGTGGCAAAGTGGTACAGAAAATTTGTCAAAATTTGATTGACCCGCTCCACTTGGCCGTTGGACTGAGGATGATAGGCTGAAGAACAACTTGCAATTGCCCTCCAGAATGTTAATGTCAAATGAACACCTCTATCAGAAACTATATGGTGGGGTAGACTGTGAAGGTGGAAGAGATGCTGAATGAACTGCTCAGCGAGCACGGGAACAAAAGGAAGGGCAGACAAAGGAGTGAAGTGGGCCATTTTGGAGAATCGGTATACTACAACCCACATGATGGAGCACCCTGAGGACACCGGAAGGTCTGTGATAAAGTCCATAGCGATGTGCTGCTAGGGAGCAGAAGGCATGGGAAATGGTAGTAACCAACCTGATGGCAGCTGTTTGGGAGTCTCATTCCAGGTACACAAAGATCAGGCAGAAACCAAGTCCACAATGCCTTTACGCAGGAATGGCCACCAGTAATGTTGTGCGATGAGAAGAGCAGTTTTCGTCTGGCATAGCAGGCCAACTTAGATGAGTGACCGCACTGTACAACTAACTTCCTGTCAGTTTCTGCGATAAAGGTCTTTCCCAATGTACTGAAGACAGGCTTATTGGAGCTACTGTGAGTATTTTGGAGGGCTCGATGATTGGTTGAGGCTCCTCCTCTTGGTTGGCAGACAAAAAGGACATAGAGTGCGTGTTGCCTTGACATTCTTTTCTGCTGGCTTGAAGTGAAGAACAAAGTCGAAGCAGGCAAAGAATAGCATCCAATGAGCTTGGCGAGGGTGCAGCCTTTGTGTTGACTGCAGGTAGGCCAAGTTCTTGTGGTAGGTGTAGATGACAATAGGATGCACAGCCCCTCTAAATAGGTACTGCCAATCCTCCAAAGCCATCTTAATTGCCAACAACTCTCGGTCACCAATCGAGTATCTCATAGATCCTAGACCCCCATTCTTTGATATGAACACCGTGTGCAGAATTATTAGGCAAGTTGTATTTTAGAGGATTTTTTTTATTATTGATCAACAACTATGTTTTCAATCAACCCCAAAGACTCAATCAAAGCTTAATATTTTTGGAAGTTGGAGTGAAGTTTTTTTTAGATTTGGCTATCTTAGGAGGATATCTGTTTTTGCAGGTAACTATTACTGTGCAGAATTATTAGGCAACTTAATAAAAACCAAATATATTCCCATCTCACTTGTTTATTTTCACCAGGTAAACCAATATAACTGCACAAAATTTAGAAATAAACATTTATGACATGCAAAAACAAAACCCCCAAAAATTAGTGACTAATATTGCCACTTTTCTTTATGATGATGCTCAACAGGCTACCAACCATAGATTCTGTCAGTTGCTTGATCTGTTTACGATCAACATTCTGTGCAGCAGCCACCACAGCCTCCCAGACACTGTTCCGAGAGGTGTACAGTTTTCCCTCCCTGTAGATCTCACATTTTATGAGGGACCACAGGTTCTCTATGGGGTTCAGATCAGGTGAACAATAGGGCCATGTCATTATTTTTTCATCTTTTAGACATTTACTGGCCAGCCACGCTGTGGAGTAGTTGGATGCATGGGATGGAGCATTGTCCTGCATGAAAATCATGTTTTTCTTGAACGATACCTACTTCTTCCTGTACCACTGCTTAAAGAAGTTGTCTTCCAGAAACTGGCAGTAGGTCTGGGAGTTGAGCTTCACTCCATCCTCAACCCAAAAAGGTTCCACAAGTTCATCTTTGATGATACCAGCCCATATCAGTACCCCACCTCCACTTTTCTGGCATCTAAGTTGGACTGAAGCTCTCTGCCCTTTACTGATCAGCCATTGGCCCATCCATCTGGGCCATTAAGAGTCACTCTCATTTCATCAGTCCATAAAACCTTTGAAAAATCAGTCTTAAGATATTTCTTGGCACAGTCTTGACGATTTTTCTTATGTTTCTTGTTCAAAGGTGGTCGTTTTTCAGCCTTCCTTACCTTGGCTATGTCCCTGAGTATGGCACACCTTGTGATTTTTGATACTCCAGTAACGTTGCAGCTCTGAAATATGGCCAAACTGGTGGCAAATGGCATCTTGGCAGCTTCACTCTTGATTTTCCTCAATTCATGGGCAGTTATTTTACGCCTTTTTTGCCCAACACACTTCTTGCGACCCTGTTGGCTATTTGCCATGAAACGTTTGATTGTTCGGTGACCACGCTTTAAAAGTTTGGTAATTTCAAGACTGCTGCATCCCTCTGCAAGACATCTCACAATTTTGGACTTTTCAGAGCCCGTCAAATCTCTCTTCTGACCCATTTTTGCCAAAGGAAAGGAAGCTGCCTAATAATTAAGCACACCTTATATAGGGTGTTGATGTCATTACATCACACCCCTCCTTATTACACAGATGCACATTACCTGATTTACTTAATTGGTAGTTGGCTCTCAAGCCTATGGAGTAGGACAACATGTAGAAAAAGTATCATGTGATCAAAATACTCATTTGCCTAATAATTCTGCACACAGTGTACAAGTCTAACTCCATTTATGACAGAGACCTATTAACCTATTTAAGGGCCCTATGTTCTGGAACAAACCCAAAAGTGACAGCTTAAAAACCGCACCCATAAAAGTATACAAAACAACAATCAGGAACTTTGTTAATCTTTCATTAGCTACACAGGAATTAACTCAACTTTATTTTTCCACTAAAATGTTGACTTCAAACCAAAGTTTTAATTTTGATAAGCGTATATGGACACCATAATTTGTTGCAATTTCTCTCGAATACTACAATACTCCAGATGTGGTCTAAAACTATTGTTTGGACATTCAGCAAGGTTTGCAAAGGAAGAACTGAATAGATTGCAGACTCCATGTCGCATTTGATGAGCTCCTTACATATACAAATAGCAGACTTGATCTGTCATGCGATGTTCTGCTGTGCACTTGCTGGGTGTCATGGCGGTGTTAGACTCTGTGCACACTGCAGAGTCTGACAGGCAACCTGATGTCTCTTAGTTGTTCAGCCAGAGTCGGCGTCGGCTGTTTTTTGCTCACTGGTTATCAGGAGTTATCCCCTGCTGGCTTGTGAACTGCTGCTAGGAGCTCAAGTTGCTAATGATCACGCACAGCTGCTTCCACCCTTTATAAGGTGCTGATTCCGCTTCCTCATCGCCGATAATAGCTCCAGCGATTCCAGTCTTGGCATGTGATTCAGTTACTGTTGATCTGTTGTATGATATCTGGTGTGGAAATATCTCTGTTGTCAGTTTATTTCCTATCTGTATGTTATTTCTTCCTGTGCACATGTTGTCTCTCCCCTGTGTGTGGTTGCAGTGTGTATGTGTTTTGGTTCTCCGCCGGTTTGCATTATTTATGGGGTTTGTTACTTTGGTCATGGCCCTCCCAAGGGGTGGGGAAGAGGGGGTGTTAGACTAGGGTACAAACAGAAGTTAGGGTCACGCTGGCAGTCCAGACCTTACTACTATTGAGCATACCTCTGGGATAAGGGACAGTGCAGGGTCCCCAGTCTGAGGGCCAGTCTACGTTCAGTTACCAATCATTCCCATGACAGACTCTTTCTCCACTCCCCCCAAAATGACCTGATATCAGAAACTTCATCCTTTGATGAGTTTATCAAGAAGTGTGTTTAGCAATTCGACTCCACAGGTGTTTCATCACAGAATTTTATAACATTGGGTAACAAAAACAAAAAATTACATTTTCTCCACTAAGATGTTTTAGCCCCAAATATCTTCATATTCACAAAGGGATAGTAAGGGAAATTGATCCCAAAATGGGTTATGCAATTTCTCCCATACCAGATAGTTATATTATTTTTTTATTATGCTTTGCTTATATAAAGAAACTCACCAAAAAGTAGCCAAGACATATGATGTATGCGCACACACAGAATGTGGTGAGCCTTCCTCATTAACCCCTTCACGACCATGGATGGAAAGATCCGTCCTTCTGCCCTGGGCCTTAACGACCAAGGACGGATCTTTCCGTCATGGCGGAATCGCGGCACCGGAGCCTCCGGTGACTGCAATATGTTAACAAAAACCGCAGATTCGGGGAGGAGGGGACCTGTTCCTGACCTTAGGAGGGGTGGTGCCTCCTCCCCGGACCTACGGAGGCTGTGATTGGCTGACAAACGCCGCTCAACCAATCACAGCCACTGTAATGTTCCAGCCATTTAAAATGACTGAAACATTGAAATCCAGCTGTAGCACTGGACATTGGCTGGAGCTGGGTGACCTCACTGGATCACCCTCCCCCAGCTCCAATGCTCTGATTGGAGAGATCGGCCTTGTGACCGATTTCTCCAATCACAGTGGAGCTGTTGCCGGTGACCGCCCCCATCAGCTTCACTTGTCGCTGCAGCACGCCAGCACACTGAGCACAGTGAGTGTACACAGTGCAATGGCAGGGCGACAAGCTCCGGTCCCATGCTGTTATGGACCGGAGCATGGGACCCGGAAGTTGCCGCGCTGCCATTGCACTGTACGAAAAGCGTCCCGATCCGCCGCTGCCGCTGCCCTCTGCGATCTGCCACCTGTCTCCCCGATCTCCTGCCCGCACCCTCACCCCCACACCTCCCGATCCGCTGCCTCCGCCGCCCTCCATCTGCCACAGTGCCACCGCTCCCCCCAATCTGCTGCCCGGCCCCTCACCTCCGTGCAGCAGATCGGAGGGAGCGGTGGCACTATGACAGATGGAGGAGGACAGGGATCGTGCACCCTGTCCTCCTCCATCTGTCAGTGCCACCGCTCCCTCCGATCTGCTGCCCGGCCCCTCCCCCTCGTGATCGGTGCCCGCCCCCTCCCCTCCGTGATGTGCTGCTCGCCCCCTCCCCTCCCCTCCGTGATGTGCTGCTCGCCCCCTCCCCTCCGTGATGTGCTGCTCGCCCCCTCCCCTCCCCTCCGTGATGTGCTGCTCGCCCCCTCCCCTCCCCTCCGTGATGTGCTGCTCGCCCCCTCCCCTCCGTGATGTGCTGCTCGCCCCCTCCCCTCCGTGATGTGCTGCTCGCCCCCTCCCCTCCGTGATGTGCTGCTCGCCCCCTCCCCTCCCCTCCGTGATGTGCTGCTCGCCCCCTTCCCTCCCCTCCGTGATGTGCTGCTCGCCCCCTCCCCTCCCCTCCGTGATGTGCTGCTCGCCCCCTCCCCTCCCCTCCGTGATGTGCTGCTCGCCCCCTCCCCTCCCCTCCGTGATGTGCTGCTCGCCCCCTCCCCTCCGTGATGTGCTGCTCGCCCCCTCCCCTCCGTGATGTGCTGCTCGCCCCCTCCCCTCCGTGATGTGCTGCTCGCCCCCTCCCCTCCGTGATGTGCTGCTCGCCCCCTCCCCTACGTGATGTGCTGCACGCTCCCCCCACCTCTCACCCCCGTGGTCAGCTACCCGCCCCCTCCCCTGTCACCGCCGTGATGTGCGCTCCCTCCCCTGTCACCGCCGTGATGTGCGCTCCCTCCCCTGTCACCGCCGTGATGTGCGCTCCCTCCCCTGTCACCGCCGTGATGTGCGCTCCCTCCCCTGTCACCGCCGTGATGTGCGCTCCCTCCCCTGTCACCGCCGTGATGTGCGCTCCCTCCCCTGTCACCGCCGTGATGTGCGCTCCCTCCCCTGTCACCGCCGTGATGTGCGCTCCCTCCCCTGTCACCGCCGTGATGTGCGCTCCCTCCCCTGTCACCGCCGTGATGTGCGCTCCCTCCCCTGTCACCGCCGTGATGTGCGCTCCCTCCCCTGTCACCGCCGTGATGTGCGCTCCCTCCCCTGTCACCGCCGTGATGTGCGCTCCCTCCCCTGTCACCGCCGTGATGTGCGCTCCCTCCCCTGTCACCGCCGTGATGTGCGCTCCCTCCCCTGTCACCGCCGTGATGTGCGCTCCCTCCCCTGTCACCGCCGTGATGTGCGCTCCCTCCCCTGTCACCGCCGTGATGTGCGCTCCCTCCCCTGTCACCGCCGTGATGTGCGCTCCCTCCCCTGTCACCGCCGTGATGTGCGCTCCCTCCCCTGTCACCGCCGTGATGTGCGCTCCCTCCGCTGTCACCGCCGTGATGTGCGCTCCCTCCCCTGTCACCGCCGTGATGTGCGCTCCCTCCCCTGTCACCGCCGTGATGTGCGCTCCCTCCCCTGTCACCGCCGTGATGTGCGCTCCCTCCCCTGTCACCGCCGTGATGTGCGCTCCCTCCCCTGTCACCGCCGTGATGTGCGCTCCCTCCCCTGTCACCGCCGTGATGTGCGCTCCCTCCCGTCACCGCCGTGATGTGCGCTCCCTCCCCTGTCACCGCCATGATGTGCGCTCCCTCCCCTGTCACCGCCGTGATCTGTGCTCCCTCCCCTGTCACCCCCGTGATCTGTGCTCCCTCACCTGTCACCCCCGTGATCTGTGCTCCCTCCCCTGTCACCCCCGTGATCTGCTGTCCACTCTCCCTCCACCTCTCACCCCCGTGATCTGCGCTCTGCTCACCTGTCTCCCCCGTGATCTGCGCGCTCTCACCTCTCACCCCCGTGATCTGTGCTCCCTCAGCTGTCACCCCGTGATCTGTGCTCCCTCACCTGTCACCCCAGTGATCTGCTGTCCGCTCTCCCTCACCTCTCACCCCCGTGATCTGTGCTCTGCTCACCTGTCTCCTCCGTGATCTGTGCTCTGCTCACCTGTCTCCTCCGTGATCTGCGCTGCGCTCCCTCCCCCACCTCTCACCCTCCCCGATCTGCTGCCTCCTTCATCTCCTGTGATCCAGCTGCCTAGATCCATCCTGTAGGGTAACTATCCCCAATCTCACCTCCCACTCCCCTTCCCACCCATCCCTCCCAACCCGCTCCCTCCCCCCATCCTCTGCCGCTACTGCATCCACTGCGCCCTCTCCCATCCGCCCCCACCCTATCCCAGCCGCCGTCTCACAATCACAGATGCTCCCTTTAGATGCCGCTGCCCCCCCATCTGCTGCCGCCCCATCTGCCGTCCCCTCCCCCGCCATCTTCCGCTGGTTTTTTTTTTCTATGCCATGGGGGTCTAGTTTCCAAAATGGGGTCACATGTGGGGGAGCTCCACTGTTTCGGCACCTCAGGGGGTCTCCAAACAGCATGGAATACGCTAATTATCCCAGACAATTTTGCGTTTGAAACGTCAAATGACGCTTCTTGCCTTCCGAGCCCTGCTGTGCGCCCAAACATTTGAGTTCCACCACATATGAGGTATCTGCGTACTCAGGAGAAATTGCACAATACATTTTATGGTGCAATTTTTCCTGATACCCTTGTGAAAAAAAAGCTACCTGGTTGAAGTAACAATTTTGTGGTAAAAAAGTTTTTTTTTATTTTCACGGCTCAACTCTATTAACTTTTGTGAAGCCCCCAGAGGCTCAAAGTGCTCAATAAACATCTAGATAAATTCCATGAGGGGTCTAGTTTCCAAAATGGGGTCACATGTGGGGGAGCTCCACTGTTTCGGCACCTCAGGGGCTCTCCAAACGCAACATGGTGCGGCTAACGATTCCAGCTAATTTTCTGTTCAAAAAAGTCAAATGGCGCTCCTTCCCTTCCGAGTCCTGCCGTGCGCCCAAACAGTGGTTTTTCGCCACATGAGGTATCTGCGTGTTCAGTAGAAATTGCCCAACAAATTTTGGGGGTTCATTTAATCCTTCTACCCTTGTGAATATGCAATATTTGAGGCTAAATTAACATTTTTGTTGCAAAAAGTAAAATGTTCATTTTTTCCTTCCACATTGCTTTAGTTACTGTGAAGCACCTGAAGGGTTAATAACCTTCTTGAATGTGGTTTTGAGTAGCCTGAGGGGTGCCGTTTTTGGAATGGTGTCACTTTTGGGTGTTCTCTGTCATGTAGACCTTTCAAAATTGCTTCAAATGTGATGTGGTCCCTAAAAAAAGTGGCTTTGTAAATTTTGTTGTAAAAATGAGAAATTGCTCATAAACTTTGAACCCCTATAACTTCCTTAAATTTTTATTTTTTTTTCCCAAAATTGTTCTGATGTAAAATAGACATGTGGGAAATGTTATTTATTAATTATTTTGTGTCATATGTCTCGTTGGTTTTAGAGCATAAAAATTCAAAGTTTGAAAATTACAAAATTTTCGCGAAATTTCCGTTTTTTTCACAAAGAAATGCAAAAAATATCGGCCTAAATTTACCACTAACATGAAGCCCAATATGTCACGAAAAAACAATCTCAGAATCACCGGGATCCGCTGAAGCGTTCCAGAGTTATAACCTCATAAAGTGACACTGGTCAGAATTGCAAAAAATGGCCGGGTCTTTAGGGTCAAAATAGGCTTGGGGCTGAAGGGGTTAAGGTGGCTGCAGCCAAGGTGCAAGATGCTGATGTCACAGCCACTCAACCTCCACACTAGGGGGGAGGGGAGCGGCTGCTTAGCATAAGACATGCACACTCCTAAGGGTTGCACTGGAGCCCATCATATAATGAGTGAAATACACAGTGTCTGAACTGTAACCTACAAATGACGCCAAAAACCTATATATAAGTGCATCTCACACGGATACGCGAGATGCACAGTGTCTGAACTGTAGCCTATAAATGACGCACAACACCAGGTCAGGCGGGTCAGTTAGTACCATATGAGTGCATAACACATGTTTTGGCTCCTTTTTGGTGATTTTTTTTTTGATAGTTCTATGTGGTTTTTCTAACTAATTTAGTGTAAGGACTCGCAAGTGTGAGAATCCTTGACGAACGGATTGCGAGCTTACATATTTTGGGCCAAAATATAAACTAATATCTCACTATTTGAGGTATGGCACATTTTATCGATTTTTGCAGGATGTGTGTGGACCTTTTGAATTCAGGTGGTTAAATGGTGAGCCTGTCATGTGTTATGCACTCATAGAGTGCTTACTGACCCACCTGACCTGGTATTGTGTGTCACTTATAGGCTATAGTTCAGACGCTGTGCATCTCGCGTATTTGTGTGAGATGCACTTATATATAGTGCTGTTTAGCCCGCCTGACCTAGGTTTTTGGCGTCATTTGTGGGTTACAGTTCAGACACTGTGCTTTTCACTCATTATATGATGGGCTCCCAGTGCAAGCCTTATGAGTGCGCATGTCTTATGCTAAGCAGCCGCCCCTCCCCTCTAGTGTGGCGGTTGTGTGGCTGTATCATGCACCTGGGCTGCAGACATCTTTATGAGGAAGGCTCACCACATTCTGTGTGTGCACACATACATCATCTGTCTTGGCTCCTTTTTGGTGAGTTTTTTTGATAGTTCTATGTGGTTTTTCTAACTACTTTGCTTATATATGGCCATTATATTTCACTGTCCTCATTGGGGTTCCAGTCTAAATTTCCTATCTCTATGGCTTTGGATTGGTCCAAAAGTACTTTGGGGCACAAGGATGGGCTTGGAAGAGAATTGCTTTTTGGCTTTTAGAGTGCAGCATTTACTGGAATAATTTGTGAGCACCATTTGCAGAGCTGCTGAAGGGTCAATAGGCTCAAACTGACCAACCATTAGACTGGAAAATCCCCAGGTAGGCCATGGTGAGCGTCGTAATGATGCCTGTGCTATTTTCAGTTGAATGTGCATCCTCATCAACAGTTTAAATTTATTGCAGAATAGAGATCCACAGGCTCTCTGCACCACAGTAGATATATAAACCATTGGTCTATCAGTGCATTCAGTGTGGCAGAACATTCTTCAGACAACTATTAACACCTCCTTCCTGAGGCCTGTTTTCACATTTCTGACCAAGCCAATTTTGTAATTGAATTTGAATTATTTGTGACTCTTATGATTCCAACTTATAGCACATAGGTATACTATATGTGGTTGTTATATACATACATATATATATATATATATATATATATATATATACATATTTTTTATATATATATATATATATATATATATATATATATATATATGTGTGCGGTGATCTATCACATTATTGCTATATACCAGCATAACATAACCTCTGTAATGATTATGTATTTTACATGGTATTATTTGTCTCTTTACACTGGCTCTTCTTCTTTCTATTTTAGATTCCTCAAATATTGGATACTAATAACTGATCTATATAATTTTCTTGATCTGTCAAGGATGGATAAGGACAGGGTCAAGATGGCGGAGAGGATATTACACCTCACCCTAGAGATCCTCTTCCGGCTTACTGGAGAGGTGAGAGATTCTGATGACGTCACATTACATCATTCTTATCTATGGGAATAACAGATGGACAGAACTGGAGAGGTGAGGACTCTGGAAATGTCTGGAGTGAGATTTATTACTGTGTCTCTCCATAACCAGGATTACACAGTAGTGAAGAAGACCTCTAGTGAGCGCTGTCAGGCCCCTGTGTCTGAGGGATGGGGAAGACCCCTGAGCCCAATCACGGGCCCTCCACCTCACCCCCCGATACATGAGGACATCAATGACCAGAAGATCCTGGAACTCACCTACAAGATGATTGAGCTGCTGACTGGAGAGGTGACACTGCTGGGAATGGTGGGACATTATACAGTAACGCTATGAAGGGATCGGGGGGTGACAGTATCATTGTATGTGTCAGGTTCCTATAAGGTGTCAGGACGTCACCGTCTATTTCTCCATGGAGGAGTGGGAGTATTTAGAAGGACACAAAGATCTGTACAAGGACGTCATGATGGAGGTTCCCCAGCCCCTCACATCACCAGGTAATAGACAGGACTAAATACACACTGCCTATAATTATCTGTATGTAAGGAATGAATTCAGTCCCTGTATGTGTTTCCTCCAGTTCTATCCAGTAAGAGGACAACACCAGAGAGATGTCCCCGTCCTCTTCTCCCACAGGACTGTAAACAAGAAGATCCCGATGTTCCTCAGGATCATCAGGTAGATGGAGAGAAGGTGCCATGAAATCCCCCTATGATGTGTAGACGGCTGTGAAGGTCTTGTGCTCAGTCTTGTTTTATCCACCAGTATTATATGTTTTATACTTGTGTAATGAGAGCGGTGGAGATTAGAACTGATCATAGGTGTGACTTCTTCATCTGTCTGACTTTTACAATATTTGTTTCAGGGGGAAGATCTGCCCCATATTAATACTACAGAGACATATGTGAGGGGTGATGAGCGGAGTAAAGAGGAGATTCCTACAGATAACCGCCCAGGTGAGCAGTGACCACTAAATGCAGAGAAGTCACAGATTTTTCTCAGTCTCTGGCTGTGGCTGCTTTATCAGTGGTGTAGGGCTACCATATCCTAATCATATGATCACCACTTAAGCTGGGTTCACACATAGCGACAACGACGTCGCTGTTACGTCACCATTTTCTGTGACGCAACAGCGACCTTGTAAGTCGCTGTTATGATCGCTGCTTAGCTGTCAAACACAGCAGACGCAGCAGCGTTCATAACGACACGCGTCGCTGTGCTACATGTGCAGAGAGCAGGGAGCCACGCACACTGCTTAGCGCTGGCTCCCTGCACTCCTAGCTACAGTACACATCGGGTTAATTACCCGATGTGTACTGCAGCTACATGTGCAGAGAGCAGGGAGCCGCGCACACTGCTTAGCTCTGGCTCCCTGCACTCCTAGCTACAGTACACATCGGGTTAATTACCCGATGTGTACTGCAGCTACATGTGCAGGGAGCCGCGCACACTGCTTAGCGCTGGCTCCCTGCACTCCCAGCTACAGTACACATCGGGTTAATTACCCGATGTGTACTGCAGCTACATGTGCAGAGAGCAGGGAGCCGCGCACACTGCTTAGCGCTGGCTCCGTGCACTCCCAGCTACAGTACACATCGGGTTAATTACCTGATGTGTACTGCAGCTACATGTGCAGAGAGCATGTGCACTGACAGCTAGAGCGGCGGACTCTGGTAACGAAGGTAAATATCGGGTAACCAGGGAAAGGTCTTCCCTTGGTTACCCGATGTTTACCCTGGTTACAGCTTACCACAGCCGGCTCCTGCTCACTGCTCGCTTCATTTCGTCGCTCTCTCGCTGTCACACACAGCGATGTGTGCTTCACAGCGGGAGAGCGACGACCAAAAAATGAAGCTGGACATTCAGCAACGACCGGCGACCTCACAGCAGGGGCCAGGTCGTTGCTGGATGTCACACACAGCGACAGCGACGGGACATCGCTGCAACGTCACAGAAAATGGTGACGTAGCAGCGACGTTGTCGTCGTCGCTGTGTGGGACACCACCCTTAGTGTACCAGAAATACAAGAAGGACTTGTGTAATAAGATTATAAGTCCACACTTTCAGTTTGTCAGTGAGTTAAATCTAATAGTCACTGCTCCGTGCTCATTCTCCTGGATCTCTCTGCTGCATTCAACACTGTAGTACCAGCTCCTCCTCACTATGCTCCTCTATCAATCTTCAAAACACCATTCTCTTTTGGTTCTCCTCCTACCTCTTTGACCGCTCCTTTACTTTATCATTTGTCAGCTTATCTTATTCTCCTTTTATTATCGGAGTTATTCAGGGCTCAGCAATAAGCCCGCTCCTTGTCTCCATATATAATACTCCTATTGAAAAAACCATCAGCATGTATGAATTCCAGTACCATATTTATGCTGATGACACCCAATTATACATATCTTCTCCCGTAATCACTCCCACCTTCAATAAAATTCCAAGGATTGTCTGTCTGCTGTCTCTCAAACATTATGTCCTCTCTCTATCTGATACTGAATCTGTCCAAAACTGAACTCCTCATGTTATCCCCTTCTACTAAAAACCTCTTACTCTTGCTCTTATTCTTTCTTATGGACTACTGCAACTCTCTATTGATTGGTCTCCCTCTAGCTAAACTTTCTCATTTCCATTCATACCCAAATTTGGCAGCCAAGGGCGTATTTCTGTCCAGCCTCTACACCGATGCCTCCACTTTGTACCAGTCATTGCACTGGTAACCCATGCGCTACAGAGTACAATATAAACTTCTATCTCACCCACAAAGCTTTCTACAGTTCTTCTACATCTACTCCTCGATCGAGGTCTAACACCGGATTTGTGCTTTCCATTTTGTAACTGATCTAAGATTAACATCATTCTGTCTTCAAAAAATGTTTTACGTGCTGCACCAGTTTTCTGGAATTCACTACCCTAGACTATCTGATTAATACTTGGCTCCCCACATTTTAAGTGTGCAGTAGCGTCTCCTTAGACAGGCCTATCACCTCATTTCACTAATCTAATTTTACTCTGTACCCCTTTTACTCAGAATCTGGTCCCTCCTATATAACTGTCTCACATCCTTCATGCACCTGATAGCACTCGGTAACTGTACTTAGCCAGATCTTGGCTGATGACCGGATTATACAGCTTTATATGATGCTTGGACTATACATAACCAGCTCTGTTATCCATTGTGTACTTCCTATTTCCTTATAGATTATAACTAGTTTTCAGGCTGTAGAAATCCTCGTAAGTGCTCAAGAGTGTTTACCCCAAGTGTAGATATTAGCGTTTAAACCTTCTAAGCTTGCTTTAAACAAAGGATAGATCTTGCTATTAAGATGTGTGGACTCAGAGCTCTGGAATCCATTACATCCAATTATAGTTTAATTTGCCACTGACACAACTGACTCATCCAGCAAACAAAACCAGGACAGGAATAAGCTTTCTGCACAAAGGTGGTGCTCAATGCGGCCTTGTACAGTTTATTTGTCATGAGTCTGTCAGGACCTGATGTGATCTTTGGGCAATCTAAGATCAGAAGTTCACAACGTATTGTTGTTCGCAGATCCGCTTTAGTGTCCTCTTGTCTTTTATCCAAGTTATATTGTATTTTATTCCATCCGGTACTGAAGGGTTTAAGTTTCATTTCTATCTTACTGTGATCTAACAAGTAGTTGCAAACTCAGCTGCAGTCACTCCCTTCTGCTTCAAATTTCCGCTCCTCACTTCACCCGATGCCAGCTATAGCTCATACCTATGCTGTTCAGTTTGAATGAGATAGTCTCTGTTTGATGAGTCTTTCCCCATATGTTTGTCTTTTCTCCCTCATGTTGTTTTATTGCAGTGGCAAGACTAGCATCTCTCTGGCCTTCACTAGTCAGGATAACTTCAGGGCCAGCGAGGGTGCAGGCACGTGACGGCACACGTAGGGAAAGATCCTGTCTGGAGACTTTAGGTAGTGCAGGGAATAGCCTCTGGTGAGGGATAGGAGGTGACCCTGCTCCCCTCTCCCTAGTGTCAGGGCCTTCCGTTGTATTATTACCCTGGTGATCCCTCTGTTTTCAGCCGCTTACCTGGAGTCCTCTTGTACCTGTAGCTCATACCTATGCTGTCCACTGTGAAGGAGCCAGTCTCTATTACTTGTGTCTATCTCCACCTGTTTGTCTTTTCTGCCTCAGGTTTCCTTATTGCACTGGCGAAACTAGTGTCTCTCTGGCCTTCACTAATCAGGATAAGTACAGGTCCAGCGAGGGCCTAGGCACATGATGGCAAAGGACCCTTCTAGAGACTTTAGTGATTGCAAATATTAGCCTGAGGTGAGGGTTAGGAGGTGACCCCGCTTCTCTCTCCTTAGTGCAAGGACCTTTCATTGTATTGCTACTCTGGTGTTCCCTGTGTTTTCAGCCACTCACCTGGAGTCCTCTTGTACCTGGCGTGGCATCTGAAGTCACATGCCACATTCTTCACATCTGAAGTCACAGTGACATTATTCAATAATTATTACAGGGAAGAAAATAGACACCTCTAACCGTATGTTGCAAATCCATTTTTTAATCAAAAGCCAATATTACATGACAAAAGGAAGGACAATTCATAAAAGGCTTTTTCTTTTATCGAACAATTTTGTTTTAACTCCCTTTACGATTCTGCACTGAGTACTAAACTATTGAAAGATGAAATCTATGAAGATTAAAAAAAAACTGCAATAGAAAAGCAGGAGCCTTACAATTATATTCTTATGCTAGTTTTAATAGTGTTACCATTTTTTTCAGTATTGACTTAAAAGTATCACTTTGTGCAGCTCCTGGGCTACATTCTATGAAGGTGCACCTTGTTCCTAACTTCCTTTGCAAAACCCAGAATTAACTTTATAAAATCTGACCACCACGTATGCAAATTACCTGTTCCTGGCAGATGGGTGTGCTCTTTTTCGGCTCTTGCCCCCTCTTCTGCCGTTGTTTGCTGTCCTCCTTTGATGCTGTCCTCATTCACGTAGCTGGGCTGAATCTGCGCAGTCATTTCCACTTCGCTCTGCCCCATTGTGGGGAGAGCCGAAAACCGATGCGCTTGCACGAGCCCATGAGCTCTCTGTGCAGACACAAGACTGTGAGCGAGCTGGTGACAGGTTCCCTTAAAGATCCACTGTAAGATTCTGATCTGTTTTTATCACTGCCTTAGTTAAAAAGAACATTTTGCTGCAAGCCTTGTATTTTGTATCTATCTATGTTACATTTTAGTTGACATTATTCAAAAATAATTAAAAATATATGTTTTATTCTTGGTAGATGATCGTCCCAGGAGCTCAGAGAGACCTTGGATATCCTTAGATTGTAAAGCAGATGATTGTGGTATCACACAATATGCGTGTGAAGAACATGCGATAATTCCAAATATACCTCTTCACAGCAAAGATCTGTTATCTGATCCTTCTAATCAGGTCTTATCTTCTGATTCATCACAGAATCTTAAGAAAAATAAATCTCACAAAAAAGGTATCCTAAATCAAAGAGGTCACAAAGGAAACAAGGCATTTTCATGTCTAGAATGTGGAAAATGTTTTCAAGAAAAAGCATATCTTGTTAGACATCAGCGGACTCACACAGAAGCAAAGCCGTTTTCATGTGTGGAATGTGGAAAATGTTTTCGAGAGAAATCAGATCTTGTTAGACATCAGCGGATTCACACAGGAGCAAAGCCATTTTCATGTTTGGAATGTGGAAAATGTTTTCGAGAGAAATCAGATCTTGATAGACATCAGCGAATTCACACAGGGGAGAAGCCATATTCATGTTCAGAATGTGGGGCGCTTTTTACTGCCAAATCATCTCTTGTTAAACATCTAAATATTCACACTGGAGTGGACCCATTTTCATGTTCAGAATGTGGAAAATGTTTTAACCAGAAATCAAAACTTGTTAAACATAAGAAAATCCACACAGGGGAGAAGCCATTTTCTTGTAAAGAATGTGGGAAATCTTTTAGAGAGAAATCAAATCTTTTTATACATCAGAGAATCCACACAGGAGCAAAGCCATTTTCATGTTCAGCTTGTGGGAAATGTTTTAGAGAAAAATCATATCTTGTTAAACATCAGCAGATTCACACAGGGGAGAAGCCATTTTCATGTTCAGAATGTGGGATGCTTTTTACCGCCAAATCATCTCTTGTTAAACATCAAATAATTCACACTGGAGATAAGCCATTTTCATGTTCTGAATGCGGAAAGTGTTTTAACCGCAAAGAAAATCTTATTAAACATGAGAAAAGTCACAGAGGGATAAAGCCATTTTCTTGTAAGGAATGTGGGAAATATTTTAGACAGAAATCAAATCTTATCATACATCAGAGACTTCACACAGGGGAGAAGCCATTTTCATGTTCAGAATGTGGGAAACACTTTAACCAGAAATCGTGTCTTGTCTCACATCAGAGAGTTCACACAGGAGAGAAGCCATATTTCTGTTCAGAATGTGGAAAATGTTTTAAGCAAAAATCATGTCTTCTTACACATCAAAGCACTCACACAGAGCTAAAGCCATTTTCATGTTCAGAATGTGGGAAATGTTTTAAGAAGAAATGGAATCTTATTACACATCAGAGACTTCACACAGGAGTGAAGCCGTTTTCATGTTCAGAATGTGGGAAAAATTTTAACCAGAAATCGTGTCTTGTTTCACACCAGAGAGTTCACACGGGGGAGAAGCCGTACTTGTGTACAGAATGTGGAAAATGTTTTAAGCAAAAATCGTGTCTTCTTACACATCAGAAAACACACACAGGGGTAAAGCCATTTTCATGTTCAGAATGAGAAAAATGTTTTAACAAGAAATCATATGTTATTAATGATAAGAAAAATCACACAGGGGAGAAGCCATTTTCTTGTGAAGAATGTGGGAAATGTTTTTTTCTTAAACATCAGAGAATTCACAAGCGATGAAAACGTTTAGGCTCCTTTCACGTTGCGTTTTTCCCTACGTCCACAGGTCCCGTCGGAGCATCCGTCCGAACCGCTCCTCCCCACCCTGCAAAGCGTGTTTCGGACACATGCGCCCGGCAGGGCCATTCACTGTAATAGAGCACACTGCGTTAGCGTGTGCTCTGTTTTGTGCCATATTTGCACATATATACGTTTTCTGCAGACGGACACCCAAACGTAGTGGATTTTGGGTGTCCGTCTGCAGAAAACGTATGTGTGCAAAAATGGCACAAAACGGAGCACATGCTAACGCAGTGTGCTCCATTACAGTGAATGGCCCTGCCGGGCGCATGTGTCCGAAACACGATTTGCAGAGTGGGGGAGTGGTGGTTCGGACGGATGCTCCGACGGGACCTGTGGACGTAGGGAAAAACGCAATGTGAAAGGTGCCTTACATGTCCAGAATGTTTGAATTGTTTTGTACACAAATCACATCTTCTGAAACCTCAAAAGGACACCCACAGGTGGCATTTTTTTTTTATTATTATTTTTAGAAATATGGTTGTAGAGCAGTCAACAAAAGCTTTGAACAGCTGTAATAAAACTTTGGCTTACAACATAATGATTTCTATAAATACCTGAATTCTAAAAATTCTAAATTATGTTTACACCATATAAACAAATATGGCACCTTTAATGATTGGTCTGTTTATAAATTGGCAGATTCATTTTTTTTTTTGCTATGGTGCTAAGAACTTACCAGCAGATAGATGCTAGCTACAGTTGTGCTCAAAAGTTTACATACCCTGGCAGAGTTTTCGCCTTCTTGGCCTTTTTTCAGAGAATATGAATGATAACACACAATCTTTTTTTCCACTCATGGTTAGTGGTTGGGTCAAGTTATTTATTGTCTATTCAAATGATTTTTATTAGATTTTGTAAGTTATTTATTGTCAAACTACTGTGTTTTCTCTTTTTAAGTCATGAGGACAACCAAAAACATCCAAATAACCCTGATCAAAAGTTCACATACCCCAGTTCTTAATACCGTGTATTGCCTCCTCTAACATCAATCACAGCTTGAAGTCTTTTATGGTAGTTGTGGATGGGGCTCTTTATTTTCTCAGAATGGTAAAGCAGCCCATTCTTCTTGGCAGAAAGCCTCCAGTTCCTGTAAATTCCTGGGCTTTCTTGAATGAACTGCACTCTTGAGTTCTCCCCAGAATGGCTTAATGATATTGAGGTCAGTAGACTGAAATGGCCACTCCAGAACCTTCACTTTGTTCTGCTGTAGCCAATGACAGGTTGACTTGGCCTTTTGTTTTTGATCGTAGTCATGTTGGGAACGTCCAAATACATCCCATGCACAGCTTCTGGCTAATGAGTGCAAATTTGCCTCCAGTATTTGCTGATAACGTGCTGCATTCATCTTTCCTTCAACCTTGACCAAGTTTCCTGTGCCTTTTGTAGTTCACACATCCCCACATCATCAGCTATCCACTTCCCTGCTTTACGTTAGGAATGGTGTTCCTATTATTATAGGCCTTGTTAATACCTCTCCAAATGTAACGTTTATGGTGGTGGCCAAACAGTTCGATTTTGGTCTCATCACTCCCAATTACCTTGTTCCAGAAGTTTGGAGGTTTGTCTTTGTGCTGTTTGTATTAGGGTATGTGCGCACGTTGCTTTTTACCTGCTTTTTACCTGCTTTTTTGCTGCTTTTTCTTCTGCGCTGTTTAATGCCAAAATGGATGTGTTCTTCTATTCAAGCAAAGTCTATGGGAATTTGGGTTTCTTGTTCACACTATGTTGTTCAAAATGCTGCCTTTTTGTGGCAGAACTTTGGTCAAAAACTCAGCTTTGCAGTGCAAAACCCAAATGGCAAAAACAATTGACATGTTGCTTCTTTGAAAAGCTGAGTTTTTGACCAAAGTTCTGCCACAAAAAGGCAGCATTTTGAACAACATAGTGTGAACAAGAAACCCAAATTCCCATAGACTTTGCTTGAATAGAAGAACACATCCATTTTGGCATTAAACAGCGCAGAAGAAAAAGCAGCAAAAAAGCAGGTAAAAAGCAACGTGCGCACATACCCTTATAGGCGAGATACTTTGTGGCATTTGCGCAGTAATGGCTTTCTTCTGGCGACTCGACCATGCAGCCCATTTTTCTTCAAGTGCCTCCTTATTGTGCATCTTGAAACAGCCACACCACCAGTTTTCAGTGAGTTCTATATTTCAGCTATTTGTGGGTTTTTCTTTGCATCCCAAACAATTTTCCTTTCAGTTGTGGCCTAAATTTTTGTTGGTCTACCTGATCATGGTTTGGTTTTTACAGAGTCCCTGATTTTCCATTTGTTAATCACATTTGGAACATTGCTGGCTGGCATGATCAATTCCTTGGATATCTTTTTGTATCCCTTTCCTGTTTTATACAGTTCAATAATCTTTTCCCATAGATCTGTTGACAATTCTTTTGTTTTTCCCATGACTCTCCAGAAACGTCAGTGGCTGGATGAAAGATGCAAGAGTCTGGTTGGATCCCAGAAACTCACTCAGCTTTTATGCACATACACTGATTACAAGCAAACAGGTCACAGGTGAGGATGTTACCTTTATTAGCCATTCAAGCCCATTTGTGTCAACTTCTGTGCATGTTATCAGGCCCAAATCACCAGGGTATTTAAACTTTTGATCAGGGTCATTTGAATGTATTTGGTTGTCATTATGATTTAAAAAGAGAAAACAACAAATGGCTTGGTTTGACAACAAATGGCTTCACCCAACCACTAACCATGAGTGGGAAAAATTTTTGTGTTACATTCGTATTCTTTGAAAAAAGGCCAAGAAATCAAATAAGCTATTCTACACTGTGACGATCTGGTCATAGAACACTCCTGCTTCAATGCTTCTGTTATGTTGACAGAACACCTCTCTTCCGCTCTGTTGATGGAAAGTCACTGACCTGAATCCAATAGAAAATTTACGGAAAGAGCTAAAGCTCAGAATTCATTGAAGGAGTTGATGGCACTTTTAGGATGTGAAGAGTGTTTGTGAGAGGAATGGGTCAAAATCATACCTGAGTAATGCAGGTGACTATTATCGCCATACAGGAGGCGTCTTGAAGGTGTCGCACCAACAACGGCTTTAGTACCAAGTATTAAATACATTTCAGTAAACATGTTCAATACTTATTCCATGTGTAATTGCTCATTATTACATATCAATAAATTTATGGACAATTATGGCTTGATTTTTTTGCCGGTGTGCATCACCTTAAGTAACAGAGAAGGCTAATTGAAATAATCAGATTAGAAAAGCATATTTTATGTTCTGTTAAAAACTTATATATTCTAAACTATGTAATATTCTACATTTTCTAGATATTATTGAGAGATGTGTGTCAGTTAATAAAAACTTTGAACCCCTAATTGCTAATGTTCAGTGAATCTGGATTATGTATATTCATCAACAACATTTTTTAGGCTACGGCAAGACGAGCATTTAGCGTCCAATGGGAGAGCATCGGGTGCGTTATGCTAATGACCCCCGACTCCCATTCTGCTGCGAATATAAACCGAGTGAGATTATTCTGTGATGCGATCCTGCGATCAGATCACAGCTCGGAGGAGAGGGAGGGGACTTATCTCATCACCTCCTCCATTTTCAGCTGTTGCGATTAGTGCACTGCACTCCTGTGTAATGCGAGTGCAGTGCAATGTTTCTTATGCCCCCATAGACTTGTATGGGTGCGAGTGAAAATAGATCGTATTCCACCCGCAGTATGCTGAGATTGTTTTCTCAGTCCAAGTAGGGCTGAGAAAAAAATTACATATGGGAACGGCCCCATAGAGTAACATGGCTCCGAGTGGAATTGAATTTTTTATCGCTTTCCACTCGGTCTGTTTGACTCGCCATGTGTCCTAGCCCTTACTCTTTTCCTGAGAGGGTGAAATGGATGGAGGGGAGAGGGAGGAGATGTGCTTTGTTTTTTTCTGTATGTTTGTGAAAATCTAGAAAATTTTGTAAATGGTTAATAAAAGTTGATTAAAGAAAAAAAAGTTGCAGGGGCGTGGCCTTGCCATGGAGGAGACAAGACTCGTGTAAGCACAGGTCCTGGTCCGAGCCAAGAACTAACAGCGAAATAGTGCAGCAAACCAGCCCAAAACCGGCCCATGGGAATCAAGAAGAAACTGGGACCGAAGGCAGCGCTTGTGGGACAGTCTGCAACAGTAACTGAAGGCATAACCCGGTACCTGACAGGTCCCAAGCAAGCAGTCATGGAGGACAGAGCAGTGGACACAGCGACCATCCACCAGCGCATAACTCTGAGGAGTGCTGCGAACCGACAGGCGGCAGAAGTGACACCCAGCACAACTCCACATACCTCTGACCGAGTGACTCCAGAGACGCAGGAAACCCCAGCGGGCGGTGAGTCAGCGTCCACGTGGAAGCAAGATGGCGCTGTGAGTTCAGGAACGGTACAGCAGATGGCGTCATGGTCACCAAGTGAATATGAGTCCCTGTCAGGGGAGATACAGGAGCCAACCGAGCTGTGCAGCGGCAGCATGGGGCAGACAGAGCAGCCACAAGCACTGGCTCTAAATAACAGTGCAGCAGGCACGTGCATGCGAGGCAGGGATCAGTTCACAGGAGATAACCGCTGGGAGCGCGTTCCTGATGGGGTAGGGGGGGAATGGTGGAGCAGCTATCAGAACACACAGCTCCTTCCAGCAAAGTTCCCTCTCACATAGCTCCTTCTAGCAAAGTTCCCTCTCACATCTCAAATTACCTAACACAGAAGCCCACTACGACGTGGGGCAGAGGTCTGCAGGCACAACAATGCTAAACATCAGTACAGCACCGAGAAGTGAGCTCACATCACAGTTCCAAAGCACAGAGGCTGAGACAGACAACAACCGGGGGGCTCAAGGGGGACTCACGCTGGCCATGGATATTCAAAGCCTTGCTGCTCATATTAGGAACATTCCAACCAATCACAATATGGAGCAGTATGTGGAAAGGCTAGAAAAATCCTATAAGGCTGAATTGACAGTGTTGAAAGATGAGGTTCAGCACTGAGGTGAAAGAGTAACAGCAGTCGAGGCAACCACATCCACATTGCCCAAATCACAACACAAAAAGAGGAAATGTCCGATCACTTTTCAACTTCACTACCTGGCAGATATGACAGATGATGCCGAGAACAGAGGAAGAAAAAACAATATAAGAATCAGTGGGCTCCCAGAATCTGTGTCCCCAGGCGAGCTGCATACAACACGTCAAGAAATATTTAACACCTTGCTCGGCTCCCCCAGAGATTCCCATCAGGAGCTGGATAGAGCCTACAGAGCCTTGGGCCCTAAACCTGTGGACCCAAACTACACACGGGATGTAAGCTGTAGAGTCCACAGATACCAAGTGAAAGATTCCATAGTGACACAAGCCCGGGCGGTGGGAGATATTTGCTTCCAGGGATCCCGCTTGCAGATTCTCCCGGATTTGTCGAGATGGACCCTACAGAAAAGAAAAGCCCTGAGGCCCTTACTAGATATCCCAAGAGAGCGTAACATACCCTACACATGGGGCTTCCCCTTTCGTCTGAGAGTACATCGAGAAGGCCGGATGCACATGCTTACTCATCCCAGAGGCCTCCAGGACTTTACAGCAGCATTGAATCTTCCGCAGGTCCAGATAACAGAGTGGCCGTAGCTACCATCAGGACTACAGGAAAATGGTCCAAATCGCCCGCAACCTCAACGGCGCAGAGAACCAAGAAGAAGACCGAGACAGGAGGAAATGGATCAGTAATGATCGAAGTTCTGAGTGGTTGGACTTTAACACAGTTATAACGTAAAAATGTCTTGCTGTATTCAGCGTTGGCCGCGAGTAACCTCAGTGACAGCTCAGCTGATCGCGCTATTGCCTTCATTAGCTGCGTAGAGGTGACAGGAGCGGCGGTGTCTTCTGCAGCTCCGGTCACCTCCATGCAGCAGAGCTGGATGCGATGCTGGAGCATCCTGGATTCCGCCGGACATGGAGGGCTTTTTCGGGCTTATTAAAGTGGTGAACCAGGGTATATGTTTGTGTTTTTTATTTCTAATAAAGGATTTTTTCGGGTGTGTGTGTGTGTGTGTTTATTTACTGTCACTTACAGATTAATCATGGAAGGTATCTCGGGGAGACGCCTGACATGATTAATCTAGGACTTATTGGCAGCTATGGGCTGCCAATAACTCCTTATTACCCCGATTTGCCAACGCACCAGGGCAAATCGGGAAGAGCCGGGTACAGTCCCAGAACTGTCGCATATAATGTATGCGGCAATTCTGGGCGGCTGCTGACTGATATTGTTAGGCTGGGGGGCTCCCCATAACGTGGGGCTCCCCATACTGAGAATACCAGCCTTCAGCCGTATGGCTTTATCTGGCTGGTATTAAAATGGGGGGGGGGGACCGTACGCCAGTTTTTTTTAATTATTTACTTATTTTACTGCACAGTATAGACACGCCCACCGGCTGCTGTGATTGGGTGCAGTGAGACAGCTGTCACTCAGCGTGAGGGGCATGTCGTGACTGCAACCAATCATAGGCGCCGGTGGGTGGGGAAAGCAGGGAATACGAGATTGATTAATGAGCCGGCATTTTCAAAGTAATTGTTGCCGCGTATTCTCTGCACAGCTGTTCCTCGCCGCACTGGTGATCGGGGAGCGGTATGAGCCGGGGGAAGAAAAAAACCGAGCGCCAATGTAAGTATGACTGAGAACAGCAGAAAAAAAGGTAAGTATACTGAATTTAATTTAAAAAAACAAAAAATAAGATCGCTAGTGTAAACACGCACACACACGAAACGTGCTGAACACGGACATACTCCGTGTGCGGTCCGTGCAGGCACGGACCCATAGACTTTAGCGGGTCCGTGCCTGCGTGATGCCGGCCAAAAACGGACATGTTGTCCGTGTAGAAAAGCGCACACACGTACTTATCACACAGACACACGTTCCATGTGATTTTACGTGTGTGTGCCATCTACCATAGAACAACATGGGTCTCCGTGTGTACGTGTCTCTGGTACGTACAAATATGTACCGCACATGTACAAATTAAACGGATGTGTGTTGCGGGTCTATAGCGGAGGAAACTGTGGCCTGTTCTATAGCTAATTCTTTATGATCGTTTGTGCCCTCTTGACTAAGTTGTGTATCTGATTTTTGGTGAAATTTTGTTAGGCTGGCCAAATAAATGGATCTGAAATATTAAAAGTATGACAAAAAAAAAATAGAAGCAAGACAAAATTAGACAAGGAGCACTTGCTGTGTGCATCAATTTATTAGACCGAATAGAGTACACACAGTGAGTTCATTCTCCTACTTCGGTTGTGCTCCAGGCAAAACTCTGATGTTAGCATTCACCAGTCACAAGGTCACTATGGTCCGTAGTTGATCGTCCGCGCGTGCCTTTGTGTGGTTTGCGGCCTCACCGATTATGGGCTCCCCAGCCTGTTACAGACTGTTTCGGCTTGCAGTGGATAAGGGTCTCCCGCTGCGACTGGTTTGACGATCCCATACACGGTGAGTTACCAAGTCTGATCAATCTCCTCCTAACCCCAATGATCCTTCCTCGACGTGGTGCAAACACAGTTGGGATCTCTGCTGCTCCGGCTGCACGCTTCAGGGCGCAGGAAGATCACTCAAACGACTCCACTCAGATGTAACATGAGGGGTGTCTCCATTCTTTTACCAATCATTAATAATGATTTTCAAACTTAAATTCTTCTGTTTGGAATTTATTTTAGTTGAATTTTATACCTGTTTAGACATTTTTTTTTGTTTTGTTTTTTTTTACATTAAAGGGAATCAGTCACCAGGTTTTTCCTACCCCATCTTAGAACAGCATAATATTGGGGTAGAGACCCTGATTCCAGCCATGTAACTGGGTGCTCCAGTTTTGATTGAAAACTATTTTATTGGCAGCAGATCTCCAAGTTCTTTGAATCATGAGCTCTAAGAACCCCTTCCCTCTGGTGGGTGCATGGTTGGACTATCTGGCAGCAGGTTTGATAGTTCTCTATTGATCATTTTTTCTTGATAAAAAAAGCGATTTTATTAAAACTACACTAAGCAGACTAGTAAGTTGCCCCAACATTATACTGCTCTTAAATTAGGCAGCAAATAGCTGTTGAGAGATTCCCTTTTAAAGGGAGAGTCTCGTCTAAAATCACAAGTATTGAAAATTCTCACTTCGCACGCACTGTGCGCTATCAAGATTTGCCAATGTCAGAGCCAGGAATGGCGGTCACGTGATTGTGAGTATGCAATATGCATAGTCCGGGCCAGAATCCGAAAAGATGGGCTTAGCCTCGCTCAACGCAAGTGTGATCAAATAGGCAAACCCAAGAACTAATGGATAGTGAAGGACGAACTGTCTCAGAAATAAGTTCAGTTCTTTTGGTAATTAGGCAATGTACTTTAAGTACCCAATTTACCCATTTACTTTATTGGACCCTCTTGAGTACTTTGTGAAAACTCTTTTTGGAACCAAAAGATGACTGAGGCCTCTGGAGCAAAATTTTCAGTGCAACTTCTTTATGGTGGTCAAATTATACAAATTGAGTTTGAATTTAAAATTGAAGTGCCAATATACACTGCTTAAAAAAATAAAGGGAACACTAAAATACCATTTTTTTAACCAGCTTGGGTTACAAAGTGGTATTTTAGTGTTATTTAGTGGTATTTTGGGTCATTGTCCTTTTTGGAAGACCCATTTCAGCCAAAGCTTTAAGTTCCTGGCTGATGTCTTCAGATGTTGCCTCAGTATTGCCACATATTCTTCTTTCCTCATGATGCCATCTATTTTGTGAAGTGCACCAGTCCCTCCGCCCCTGTGTTTCACGTTGACATGGTGATCTTAGGCTTCAAAGCTTTACCCTTTTTCTTCTAAATATAACGATGGTCATTATGGCCAAACAGTTCAATTTTAATTTCCTCAGATCACAGGACGTTTCCAAATATTAAGGTCTGTGTTCCTGTGTGCATTTGCAAACATTAATCTGGCTCTTTTATGTTCTTTTGGACTAATGGCTTCCTGGCAGAGTGGCCTTTCACCCATGTTGATACAGTACTCATTTCACTATGGATAATGACACAATCTTACCAGCTTCCACCAGCAGCTTTTATTCTTGGGTTGATACACACATGTCTGACCAATGCACGTTCATCTCTGGTACACAGAACCCATCTCCTTCCTGAGCGGTATGATGGCTGGACATTCCCATCTTGTTTGTACTTGCATATAATTGTTTGGACAGATGAACGTGGCACCTTCAGATATCTGGAAATTGTACCCAAGGATGAATCAGACATGTGCATTTCCACAATTCTCTTCCTGAGGTCCTGGTTGATTTGTTTTGACTTTCACATGATGCTACACAAAGAAGCAGTGTGTTTCAGGTGTGCATTAAATACATCCACAGGTGTGTCTCTAATTAACTCAGATGTTGCCAATAAAGAGAAGCTTCCAAAGACATGACATCATCATATGGCTGTTGCATAATGTTTTTTTAAAGGCATAGTATTCTTAAGGCCCGGTTACATGCAACGACGTATCTAACGATATATCGCCGGGGTCACGGATTCCGTGACGCACATCCGGCATCGTTAGCGACGTCGTTGCGTGTGACTGCAAGGAACGACCTCTAACGATGGAAAATACTCACCTTATCGTCCATCGTTGACACGTCGTTCCTTTTCAAAAAATCGTTGATTGTTGAGCACGCAGGTTGTTTGTCGTTCCCGAGGCAGCACACATCGCTACGTGTGACACCACGGGAACGACGAACTGCAGCTGACCTGCGGCCGCCGGCAATGCGTAAGGAAGGAGGTGGGCGGGATGTTACGTCATCTCCGGCCCTACGCTGTGACGCCGCACGAACCTCCCCCTTAGAAAGGAGGCGGTTTGCCGGACACAGCAAGTCAGCGACGTCGCTAGGCAGGTAAGTCCGTGTGACGGCTCCTAACAATATTGTGCGCCATGGGCATCGATTTGCCCGTGACGCACAAACGACGGGGGCTGGTGCTTTCATCAGCGATATCGCTGCATGTAACACCCCCTTAAGATGTTCTCCGGAGGGATTTCCTCCTAGACCTGGATTAAAGCATCAATCAACTCCTGGACAGTATGGGTGCAACGTGGAATTGGTAGATAGAACAAGACATAATGTCCCAGATGTGCTTGATTTGATTCAGGTCTGGGGAATGGGCAGGCCAGTCCATAGCCTCAATGCCTTCATCATGCAGGAACTGCTGATACACTTGAGCCACATGAGTTCTAGAATTTTCATGCATCAGAAGGAACCCAGGACCTACTACACCTGCATATGATCTCACAATAGGTCTGAGGATCTCATCCGGTATCTACTGGCAGTCAGGGTACCTTGCTCTGGCACATGGTGGATCGTGCAAGCCTCCAAAGAAATGCTTCCCTACACCATTACTGTCTCACTGCCAAACCGGTCATGCTGGAGGATGTTGCAGGCAACAGAACATTTTCCACAGTGTATCCAGACTCTGTCATACGTGCTCAGTGTGAACATGCTCTCATCCGTGAAGAGCACAAGATGCCAACATGGAATCTGAAAATCTTATTCTCTGGCAAATGCCAATCGCCCTGCATGATGTTGGGCTGTAAGCCCAAAACTCACTTGTGGATGTTGGGCCCTCATACCACCCTGATGGAGTCTGTTTCTGACAGTTTGAGCAGACCCATGGATATTAGTGGCCTGCTGGAGGTCATTTTGCAGGGCTCTGGCACTTCTCCTCCTGTTCCTTCTTGCACAAAGGAGGAGGTAGTGGTCCTGCTGGATTGTTGTCCTCCTATGGCCCCCTCCATTTCTTCTGGTGTACTGGCTACCTCCTGGTATCTGCTCCATGCTCTGGACACTGTGTTGATAGACACAGCTAACCTTCTGGCCACAGATTTCATTAATGTGCCATCCTGGATGAGCTGCACTATCTGAGCTACTTCTGTGGGCTGTAGACACCACCTCATGCCACCTCCAGGGGTGAGAGCGATGACAAAATGCAAAAGTGATCAAAACAACAGCCAAAAAGGATGAGAATGGAGAAATGGTCTGTGGTCACCACCTGCAGAACCGCTCCTTTATAGGGGTTGTCTTGCTAATTGACGATCATTTATACCTGTTGTCTGTTACATGTGCACAACAGAAGGAGACACTGATCCTCATTCAGTGTTGCTTCATAACTGGACAGGATGATTACACAGAAGTGATTGACTTGGAGTTACATTGTGTTGTTTAAGTGTTCTCTTTATTTTTTTTGAGCACTGCAGAAATCAAGTGAAGATATGGATTGAATGAAAGCACACAGATACGTCACTACTGTAAGGAACAAGATAGGTGTGAGGGTGATTGCAGCGCTCACCTGAAGGTGTTGTGTAAGGACACAACACCTGTAGAAGCCTGATGTGCCATAGCGGCAGTCCTGTGGCTGGAGGATAGTAGTGTCCAGATAGCCGTTTGGCAAAATGGAGATCACAATGTGCGGGATGCGCTCACGGAAAGGATGAGAGATTCGGAGAGTAAAAGCAAGGTTTTGCCAATATACAAGTCAACTCTCTGGATATGGCGGAGAGAAAAAAACTACAAATTTACTCCAGCCTAGTCTGTGGCAAAGCTGTGGTCTAATCTTCTAAACCTTCCAAATTACAGATGTTAGGTCCTGCCACATCCAGCACATAAAAAGCTAACCAGCACCTCCAAATTGAATAAGGCAAATGAGAACAGGTGAAAACTGTCACGACTATTCAATATTACCAAGAAATCTGTACTCTGATATGCAAACATTGAATATATGAAATTGTAAGGGCTATAGAAAATATGTTAAAACATTAAAACTATTTAATATGTTCAATGTTTGTATATCATACCATATCAGAGTGCAGCTGTATTTTCTTGGTTATATTGAATAGTCATGACAGCTTGAACCTGTTCACACCCGCCTTATTCTGTTTGGAGGTGCTGGTAAGTTTTTTAATATTTGTAGTACACTCGTTTCTGACTGAGCACTCCTCCCATCAGCTTAAGGCACCTTTAATTAAAGAGGTTGTCCACTACTTTTACATTAATGGCTTATCCTTAGCATAAGCCATTAATGTCTGACCGGCCAGTGTCCGACACCCAGCAACCCTGACAATCAGCTGTGCTCGGCATTGGCGGCACGCGCCTGGAAATGCTCCTTTCCAGAGCTGCGCCATTTTCTGATTGCAGCAGCGGCCAAGTACTGAACAGGCGAATATGCAGTACCCAGCCTCAGCCACTATCAGTTGACGGGGCAGGTCCGGACCTGAGCAATTCTAGCTGCCTGCGGCCACCGTTGCCAACTAGAGCAGCTGATGGGCAGGGGTGCTAGCCGATCAGACATTCATAACCTATCATAAGGATAGGCCATTAATGTAAAAGTAGTGGACAACCCTTTTAATGTTGAATCTAGCCTACCCTTACAATTGTAGGCTTTCAGCGTTCCTTTGTGGTTAAAAAAATAAATAAAAATTATAAAATGTGATTATAAAGATGTTTTTCATATTTTTCTTTACATTTTCCCGCAATATCAACATGAAAAAGGGTTGGGGTGTGTGGTGAAGCTAGTGTGGTGTGGTTACCTGAGAGCTGCAGGTTTTGTACACAGGCTGCGAGTCTTCGGGGTACTTTGCACGCTGTGACATCGCTACTGCGATATCGTCGGGGTCAAATCGAAAGTGACGCACATCCGGCGCCGGTAACTACGTCGCAACATGTAAAGCCTAGATGCGCCGATAAACGATCGCAAAAGCGTCGAAAATCGGTGATTTGTGTAGCGTCGGTCATTTTGATAATGTCGCACCAATAGGAGATACGATGTTGTTCCTCGTTCCTGCGGCAGCACACATCGCTGTGTGTGGAGCTGCAGGAGCAAGGAACATCTCCTTACCTGCCTCCACCGGCTATGCGGAAGGAAGGAAGTGGGCGGGATGTTTATGTCCCGCTCATCTCCGCCCCTCCGCTTCTATTGGCCACCTGCCGTGTGGCGTCGCTGTGACGCTGCACGACCCGCCCCCTTAGGAAGGAGGCGGGTCGCCGGCCAGAGCGACGTCGCAGGACAGGTAAGCGCGTGTGAAGCTGCCGTAGCGATAATGTTCACTACGGCAGCTATCACAAGTTATCGCATGTGCGACGGGGCGGGTGCTATCGCGCTCGGCATCGCTAGCCGATGCTAGCGATGTCGCAACATACAAAGTACCCCTTTGTCTGTAAGAATCAAAAACACACTCCGGGTTGCTTTAAAACAATTCAACTTTACTCCAACAATGTTCTCCAAATGGAAAGGCACACATTCTTTACAGGCATGATTATACAGTTCAACACGGCTCTTCCTATAACAGCTATATACAAAGTCCCACCGGCTCTCGAGAGTATACAGATCTATCACTCCGGGTCCTTTGGCAAGTAACTTCTCCCCTAAGGATAGGCTACCCTGAGTTTACCATCTGAAGACCCCAGAACTGGCAATGTCAGAATAAGGCACTGATCTCCCACACTACTTCAGTCTGCCTGCTGACCTTGGAGGCGCTGCGGATATATTTCCCGGAGACCGCTCTGTAATAACCTTCTATATCCCCCCTCAGCTATGGGCTGGGCTTCCTTCATTAACCCTTGCAGTCCTGCCACTGTACCTTCTAGCTGAACACTATGCTAGCATTTGGGAGTCCAGTGCCATCTGGTGGTAGCCGGCAGGACTACAACACAACCCACCTACATCTTTCTATAATACACCATAATACAATAAACAGACAAAATGCACATATTCAATACAACAGCCGGTGTCTTCTGGGGAGTCTGCAGGGCACAGGTCACCCTGCTACAGAGTTGCTCTTGTCTCATAATCTTTCTGACACAACTGATTCTCCCTCCTTTTTTCCTCATGTTTCTAGATCCTTCCACTTCATGTCTGACTACCGAGGGTTGATGGGAAATGTAGTTCCCTGCACTGAAAATACACAAGAGATAAATGACCTTTCCTTGCACTGAATGTTTTTGACAGGACTCTGGTCACAATCGATTAGCTGGTTTATCAGGTTCCTACTGCTATATATATACTCCTCCCCTGATCACATGACTGTGACATCATCACAGGTCCTGGAAGCACAGAGCAGCCATATATCTAGTGTGCGGCTCTGCAGGAGGAGGTGTGTGGAGATTCCCCATTACTGGGCTCAGGCTCCATACACATTAGATGCTGGGGAGAACAATCGCTCTATAGAAGAGAATTCTCCTGATTGCCCCGTGAAGGATGGATATGGACAGGGACAAGATGGCGGAGAGGATATTACACCTCACCCTAGAGATCCTCTTCCGGCTTACTGGAGAGGTGAGAGATTCTGATGACGTCACATTACACCATTCTTATCTATGGGAATAACAGATGGACAGAACTGGAGAGGTGAGGACTCTGGAAATGTCTGGAGTGAGATTTCTTACTGTGTCTCTCCATAACCAGGATTACACAGTAGTGAAGAAGACCTCTAGTGAGCGCTGTCAGGCCCCTGTGTCTGAGGGATGGGGAAGACCCCTGAGCCCAATCACGGGACCTCCACCTCACCCCCCGATACATGAGGACATCAATGACCAGAAGATCCTAGAACTCACCTACAAGATGATTGAGCTGCTGACTGGAGAGGTGACACTGCTGGGAATGCTGGGACATTATACAGTAACGCTATGAAGGGATCGGGGGTGACGGTATCATTGTATGTGTCAGGTTCCTATAAGGTGTCAGGACGTCACCGTCTATTTCTCCATGGAGGAGTGGGAGTATTTAGAAGGACACAAAGATCTGTACAAGGACGTCATGATGGAGGTTCCCCAGCCCCTCACATCACCAGGTAATAGACAGGACTAAATACACACGGCCTATAATTATCTGTATGTAAGGAATGAATTCAGTCCCTGTATGTGTCTCCTCCAGGTCTATCCAGTAAGAGGACAACACCAGAGAGATGTCCCCGTCCTCTTCTCCCACAGGTCTGTAAACAAGAAGACCCCGATGTTCCTCAGGATCATCAGGTAGATGGAGAGAAGGTGCCATGAAATCTCCCTATGATGTGTAGACGGCTGTGAAGGTCTTGTGCTCAGTCTTGTTTTATCCTCCAGTATTATATGTGTTATACTTGTGTAATGAGAGCGGTGGAGATGGCAGGATTAGAGCTGATCATAGATGGGACTTCATCTGTCTGTGACTTTTACAATATTTGTTTCAGGGGGAAGATCTGCCCCATATTAATACTACAGAGACATATGTGAGGGGTGATGAGCGGAGTAAAGAGGAGATTCCTACAGATAACCGCCCAGGTGAGTAGTGACCACTAAATGCAGAGAAGTCACAGATTCTTCTCAGTCTCTGGCTGTGGCTACTTTATCAGTGGTGTAGTCCGGCCATATTCCAATCGTATGATCACCATTTTGTGTACCAGAAATAAAGAAGGACTTATGTAATAAGATTATAAGTCCACGCTTTCAGTTTGTGAGTGATTTAAATGTAATAGTCAATGCTCTGTTCTGATTCTCCTGGATCTCTCTGCTGCATTTGACATTGTAGTACCAGCTCCTCCTCACTATACTATATTTTGTTATCAGATATAGATATATATAATGATATATATGTTTTGTACCATATTTTTCATTTTATAAGATGCACCCCAAATTTACAGATTAAAAAAAAAAATGGGGTCCGTCTTATACTCCGGTTTTGTCTTACCGGAGGAGGGCACTGGCGGTGGTGGAGCGGGGTCACAGGAGTCAGAGGCTGTGTTAGCAGTGGCAGCGGGGCACTGGTGTCAGCGTCGGGGCAGCGGCAGTGGCTGGTCAGTGACAGCGGCGGGTGAGTGGTGGAGCAGGCTGGTGCGGTGAGTGTCCCAGTCTGTCCGCAGTCCCGGTTCAAATGATGGTGGCCAGACCGGCTCGTGCGCAGAGTCCCAAGTCCAGAGACTCCAGAAAAGTGGAGTCTCTGGACTTGGGACGCCTGAGTATTAATTGCCTCTTTCCCTGATGAACCCTGGTGTACTGGAAACTAGGGAGAAACGTGTTGGGACGTTTTTTGGATATGAAAATTCAGATAAGTAATCTTACCTTTGGTGATAGGTGTGTCAGTGTGGACAGGGTCACTGTAGGGTTGGCCTAGGGCTTCCCGACGGTGAATGGGGGCGCCCAAAACAGTTATGGTGTCACACCCTCCATTGCTAGGTAGGGATTTCTAGGGCTCATTAGGGTCACAGGAAATGACAATCATAGGGGTCCCTGTTAGTTTTGGTTACTACCTGTTACCAGATACTTAATACTTGTGGAAGGGTTAAACAGCATGCGGAGTCTGTGACTCCCGAAAGAAGAAAGGTGTTAAAAAAAAAAAGAACAAGAAATACACAACAAGGAAATATATCCTAGGGCAGTGATGGCGAACCTATGGCACGCATGCCAGACTGGGCATGCAGAGCCCTTTGTGCTGGCACGCGCACTGTCGCCACACTGAGCCACTTTGTACTGTCGGTGTAATCGCGCCAGCAGTTCAAAGTGGTGTTTAGCAGAGGAGACATTTCTCCTCGCTCGGACACGCCTCCTCTCCTGGGCTGCAGGCCTGTTGCCTAGGAGACGGAGGAGCGTCAGTAGGCGGCGCCGGCGTCTTGTGGCTGCGCGGGAACTGAAGTGACTGAGGACGCAGCAGCGGAGGAGTGGGGGCTAGAAGGTGAGTTTTTCTTATTTTTAAGCTGTGTGCGCGGCTGTGCCAAGGTGTGGGGGACAGAGCCAGCACGGGGCATATACAAAGAGAGCACGGGGCAAACATGGAGAGCACGGGGCATACAGAGCACGGGGCAAACATGGAGAGCACGGGGCATACAGAGCACGGGGAAAATATGGCTGAAAGGATGGGGGAAACGTGCAAAGAGGGAGAGAAACATGCAAAGATGGGGTAAACATGGCTGCAAGGATGGGGGTAAACATGGCTGCAAGGATGGGGGGTAAACATGGCTGCAAGGATGGGGGGTAAACATGGCTGCAAGGATGGGGGGGTAAACATGACTGCAAGGATGGGGGGTAAACATGACTGCAAGGATGGGGGTAAACATGCCAGGATGGGGTACATTTAGCAGGAAGGGGGATATATTTACCAGGAGGAGGGGATACATTTACCAGAATGGGGGGAAACATGCCAGGATGGGGGTACATGAACATGCCAGGATGAGGAAAAATGCCAGGATGGAGTACATTTACCAGGAAAGGAGACGTTTACCAGGATAAGGGAACGTGCCTGGATGAGGTACATTTACCAGGATGGGGTCATTTAACAGCATGGGGGAATATGCTGGGATGGTGTACATTTACCAGAGTGGAGGACATTTACCAGGAATGGGGTACATTTACCAGGATGGGGCCATGATGTGGACAAATATACCAGAATGTAGGAAATAGATATCAGGATGGGGGACATGTTTACCAGGAAGGGGGACAGAACTACACAATGAAAGGGGTGGGAGCAACTCGTACGTCTTTATGGGATTTCAAGATGTTCAGACTTTGAAATGTAGATGTGGATTACAGGGTGAAATATGATTGCATTCCAGGCTAAAATCTCTGTCTAATATGCTGCAATTTTTTCCAGAAAGATCAATCCAACTGCTGTGTCTGGAAAGGGCAGGGACTTAGCTTCAATGTGTGGTAAGCATGCATGAGCGTGATGCCCCCTGCTGAGGAGAAGAGAAGACGGCAAAGGTAAGGTTAAAATCAACTATTTACATATTAGGATTGGTTGGCACTTCGGGAAAAATAATGGGTTTAGGGCTACAGTTTGGGCACTCGGCCTGTAAAAGGTTCGCCATGCCTGTCTTAGGGCAACAATAACTCTAAATTCGAAATGCACTGTGGTGTGTTCCAAACTGCGCACACCACCAGAAGTGCTATGGACTTCATTCTTTTCTGAGATTGGGAAAGTGGTTGATTACACAAGCATATTAGAGAAAATCAACCTGCACCACATGAAACGTAGGGAATATCAATCAGGACAACATCTGTATACCCCAACTATCCCCTCCCAATTTGTCTAAACCCCCACCAAACCACAGGATACATCCCCAGATGGCGATAGAGATGATGTGAACAAGCATCCTCTGGCATGGCAGGCCCCACATGACATGACATAACCCATTCCTGGCCCGTCCCCCACTAACCCCCCCACTTCTTCTCCTCCCAAATTCATTAATTATCCTGGTATCCTCTCACAAACAGCTCGGATAAGAGTCCATCCATTTACTACATCACCATTCACAAGTTATCACTGGGTTGCTTCACCTATTACGACCTGTTGACCTCTGGGATTTCGGTGACATTGTTCGGTTGTCCCCCTCTCGGTCTCCTCTTCTCTCTGCAGTTTTTGCCGTTTGCAGTATTTTTTCAATGTCTCTTTCGGCATCCTTTGCCGAGTTGTAGACAATATTGACACCATCTTTTTGGAAAATCCTTAGTAATGCTGGGTACTGAAGTGTGAAGCTCTTCCTAGCTTGATGCAGAGACACATATTTTGCTGAAAGCTCTTCTTCGCTTGGCCACATCTGCAGAATAATCCTCGAACAGAAGACGTTTCATTCCTTTTATGATCAATGGTTGGGTTCTCTTTCTGTAGGCCCTTATTATGTCAAACTTGTCGTTGTAGTCCAAAAATTTCATGATCACTTGGAGTGGTCATGTCTGATCACCAGATTTTTGGGCATGGGAGCGCAGGTCTGGACCCACCCTGTGAGCCCTTTCGACTCTACAGCCTCTATTAATTCCGAGAGGCTCCGGGAGATCTTTCACATAAGTGTCGCGGGCGGAGGAGGGGACGCTGCGCTCACCCACTGCTCGGGTCCAGCTGCTGCTGCTCGGTGGTGGCTCGAGCGGTGGGCCGGATCCCGGGGACTCGAGCGGCGTTCCTCGCCCGTGAGTGAAAAGGGGATTGGTTTTGGGGATTGATTGTCCGTGACGCCACCCACGGTTGTGGTGATATTGGTGACACCACCACTGCTCTGGACGGGGAACCCGGGAGGGATGACAGGGGGCAGCTTGGATGTTGTTTTCTCCCCTCCGTGGGTAGGGGGATTGGTTGTCCCGGGGCCCGGATGAGGGAGGTAGGGATGTTTGGCAGGCGGGCTACGGGGCCTGGTGAGGTGCAGGGTCGCGGGGGCAGCGCTGTGCCGCACGGCACGGTGGTACTCACTCAGCCAGTAACGAATACACAGTCTCCGGTAAAACAAACGGCTGGATGGACGTGTCCCACAGACGGCTGCAGTGTTTCTCCTCCCGGCAGGTTGATGGTGACTGCCTTTCCCTGCACCTGTGTAGTGTGTACGGTTCCAATGGGTTCCCACTGGTAACCCGCTCCCCAGCTTGGATGGGTGCTGAAGGAGCCCCTTTTGCCCGCAGGCTCTGGCCCTGGGAACTGTAGCCTTGGCGGTGGCTGTATTTCCCTTTCACGGTTTGAGCTGTCGCCTTGTATCGGGACTTGACTGCTGGGGAAACCCAGGAGGTTACCTTCGCTAACGGATTTGACAAATTCAACGGCGACTCCTAGCCTTGTCGGGGTCCGTAAGCCCTGCCGGATGGTGCTGGCTTTTCTTTGTTCACTGGTCCGGTACCGCTGGGCCACCGCCCGTCCACAGTCCTTACGGCTCAATCCAATCGGCCTCTCCTGCAGACAGTCACCACCGTCTGCCAACCTTGCAGTACCGTCCGGGCCACACACCCGGACCGCTTTCTGTCTGCTCCACTACCACTTCACCTCCTTCCACTTCAACTATCAAAATCAACTCCCTCTTCCTTTTCCCGGCTCCAGGACTCTGAACTCCTCTGTGGGTGGGGCCAACCGCCTGGCCCACCCCCTGGTGTGGACATCAGCCCCTGGAGGAAGGCGGAAGGCAACAAGGATTTTGTGTTTTGGCTTTGGTGTGCCTAACCGGGGTGTGGGGTGTGTTGGTGTTGTTCTGTGACGACCTGGCTTGTCCAGGGCGCCACATAAGCGTTGAAGTTCGGCTACGGGAACCGCTTCAGATAGCCCCACCATTCTCAGGTTGCTCCACCTGGACCTATTCTCGAGATCTTCAACCTTGTCCGCTAAGCCTTTTTGTTTCTGCGACCGTTTCCTCTAACTGTGAGGACAGTTGCTTGTTATCTTCTTCCAGGGATGACACTCTCTGTTCCAACTCCTCTATCTGTCCTTTATGTTTGTTTAATTGCCCCTGAAAGTTATGGAGGGCATTCTGGATAGCTTTCTCTATGGTTTCTGGATCTCTGGCATGATATTAGCTGCAACCTATGTTGCCATTGTTTTAAAGTCTACCGTTTGCATGTGCCTGTCAACTTCTTTGCTGCTGTCATTAGAGTGTTTGGCAGATTCACTCATAAAGGCATTGTGTAGCGGTTGAGATATATCAACAGGGACTTGTTCTTCCAGGGGGCTTGGTGCCACTTCTTCCTCCCCTTCGCTGCTGGCCCTGTCTCTTACGCGAAAGTAGTCAATTTTTTGTGCACTACGTAGGAGGTACCGCTCCATAAAACACAGGTCTGTAAGTTGCAAAAGCACCATCTTTTTAACGAGGGGAGACAATACATTGTAGTGTGAGGGTCTTAGTATATGAGTCTTACTGTCAGCTCCTTCTGTAGCCAGCAATTTCCAAGATGCAGTTCTCTATGATGGCCACTAGAGGGAGGCAGTGTCCTGCAGATGGCTCTGTCTGAGATGCACTATTGTTTCACCCACTAGATGTCTCACTTTCTGCTTCCCGGGGTTCCAGCAGTCGGGCAAGCTGAGTTTTCAAAGAAAAAAAAAAATGGACGTTTCACGCCCAGAAAGCTCTCTCCTGCCTGTGTCAGTGCTCACCATGCAGCTTTCTCTGCCCTCCAGACCTCCAGCCGTACTCAGGACTCTCTCTTCAGCACAGGTGAGGGCACTACTTAGCATAGTCTAGGGGGGCAGAGGGACACCAGCGGGGACCTCAACCAGCAGTTCAGTGATCCGTGCTACCCGAGGTGGGTGAGGGGGGGGGGGGGGGAGCGTGGACCACCCTGACCTACCCTGATCCAGTCTCTGTCCCTGGCCTCAGCTCTTAATGGCAGGCTCCAGCCCAGCACTGCTGTGTTCTGTCTTTCTCACTGTAATCTGGCCAGAGCAAGGGATATCAGCGGCGGTCTCCACAGCAGGAGTCATGGATCAGGGGATCCTCCGGCCTCTACCCCAGTGCGTCTGTCAGACCCTCAATCTGTCTCACACAGCTTTTTCTTAGGAAGTCTCTTGCAGAGGTAGCTATCCCCAAGCCGCTGTGGCTTTGTGGTGTCGGATGGGCACAGATCTGTCTCTGATTCTTAGTATGATCTCTTGCAGGTGCAGGAGCGCCTCACCACACCTCCTACATCCTCAGCGCCGGAACAGGAAGTCCATCTTTGATATTTTCGTGTGACTGTCACTGGCCCCTGACCTATTATGGTACCTCGTTCAATTTTAATATAAATGTGTGTCCTCTTTGGGCCTTTTTAACTTATCTATTAAAAGTTAATTTTTAACAGGGGTTTTCTTTTGAAGTTTTTCTCCCAATTTTTTGAGAGGAAAAGTGCGTCTTATAATCCAAAAAATACAGTATACTACTCCTATTGAACAAACTAGAAGCAGATATGTGTTCCTGCACCATATCTATGCTGATGACACCCAATTATACATATGTTCTCCCGTAAGCACCCCCACCTTCAATAAAATACCAAGGATTGTCTCATCTCAAACTTATGTCCTTTCTCTATCTGAAACTGAATCTCTCCAAACTAAGGGGTGCTTCACACACAGCGAGCTCGCTGCCGAGATCGCTGCTGAGTCACGCTTTTTGTGACGCAGCAGTGACCTCATTAGTGATCTCGCTGTGTGTGACACTGAGCAGCGATCTGGCCCCTGCTGCGAGATCGCTGCTCGTTACACACAGCCCTGGTTCGTTTTCTTCAAAGGCGCTCTCCCGCTGTGACACACAGATCGCTGTGTGTGACAGCGAGAGAGCGACAAATGAAGCGAGCAGGGAGCAGGAGCCGGCGTCTGGCAGCTGCGGTAAGCTGTATCCAAGATAAACATCGGGTAACCAAGGTGGTTACCCGATATTTACCTTAGTTACCAGCCTCCGCAGCTCTCACGCTGCCTGTGCTGCCGGCTCCGGCTCTCTGCACATGTAGCTGCATTACACATCGGGTTAATTAACCCGATGTGTACTGTAGCTAGGAGAGCAAGGAGCCAGCGCTCAGTGTGCGCGGCTCCCTGCTCCCTGCACACACAGCTAAGCTGTGTGCGCTGGTAACTAATGTAAACATCGGGTAACCATACCCGATGTTTACCTTAGTTACCAGTCTCCGCAGCTTCCAGACGGCGGCTCCGTGCAAGCGCAGCGTCGCTTGCACGTCGCTGCTGGCTGGGGGCTGTTCACTGGTCGCTGGTGAAATCTGCCTGTTTGACAGCTCACCAGCGACCATGTAGCGATGCAGCAGCGATCCTGACCAGGTCAGATCGCTGGTCGGATCGCTGCTGCATCGCTAAGTGTGAAGGTACCCTAAACTTCTCTTGTTTCGTCCTTCTACTAAATTACCTATACACTGTTATGAACCAGAGCTGACCGCCTTCACGGGTCAGACTCCGGGTGCCGTCAGTTGCTTCTGCCTCCTTGCCTGAGATGCCCCCTGCAATTGTTACATCACCTAGGCGCCGGTCTCAATGTCTGGTTAACCCTCGTGACAATCTGCTGGCTGCTCGGTTGCAGAGCCTAAGTCCAAAAGTCGGACTACTGATGTCACGTCCTCACCGGAGTCTTCTCTTGTGACTTCTGCTTTAGTCACCAGGCACCGCCGTATTCCCGCCATGGACTGTGCCTGTGATAGGAGAGGAGTCTGTGCCAGTGGCTCTGGTGGGCGCAGGTTCCACTCATCCACTAAGGCCTTGTGCGCACACTGCGTTTTTACCCGCGGTTTTACCCATGTTTTGCTACAGAAATTTCTTGAGAAATATTTGTAACCTTTCTGCAGACATTTCCCAGCAAAACTTATGGGAAAAAAAAATAGCTGTGCGCACACTGCGTTTTTTTTTTTTTTTCTCGAACATTCTTTCTGCAGAATTTCTTGAGAAAATGTGCATGTCACTTCTTTTCCGCAGGTACCTGCGGTATTTCACTCCATTCACTGTAATGTAATCGAGAAATACCGCGGGTATACCGCAGGTAGCAAATGATGTGTGGTATACCCTCCTTATAGCCGCGGTTTACCTGCGGTAATGTTCATAACTACCCTGCATTTTGCAGGGAAGTGATATCATTATGACAGGAATAGGATGCCGTGCAGAGCGTAAACACACATATATCAGACACAGACATATAGTAAACACACATCGCACTCACACACAGACAGGCATATAGAATACACATAGAAATCAAACATACTTATAAAAAAAAAAAAGTGGGCTCCGCTGTATATTTTTACGGTCCAGCCGAGGTAAACACATAGCGGCGGCCCAGTATTCTCAGGCTGGGGAGGGAGAGGGTCAGGGTTAATTGCCCCCCTCCCCCTCCCGTTGCCGAGAATATCAGCCTGCAGCTGCCCCGGGACTGTCGAATCCATTATGCGGTAGTCCCGGAGTGTCCCCGGCTCTTCCAGATTGCCGTGATGCGGTGGCAATCCAGGCAATAAGGAGTTAAATGGCAGCGGATCGCTGCCATTTAAGTCCAGGCTTAATCATGGCAGCGTCTATGAGGCAGCTTTCATGATTAACTCGTAAGTAAAGTGAATAAGCACACACCGAAAAATCCTTTATTTTAACCCCTTCAGCCCCCAGCTTATTTTGACTTTACTGACCTCGCCATTTTGCGCAATTCTGACCAGTGTCCCTTTTATGAGGTTATAACTCTGGAACGCTTCAACGGATCCTGGCGATTCTGACATTTTTTTTTTTGTGACATATTGTACTTCATGAAAGTGGTAGATTTAGGCCGATATTTTTTGCGTTCATTTTTGAAAATTGCGCAATTTTCAAAATTTGAAATTTTATGCCCGTAAATCTGAGAAATATGTCACACAAAATAGTTACTAAATAAAATTTCCCACGTGTCTACTTTACACCAGCGCAATTTTCAAAACATTTTTTTTTGTTAGTAAGTTAGAAGGGGTCAAAGTTCATCAGCAATTTCTCATTTTTCCAACAAAATTTACAAAAAAACTTTTTTTTAGGGACCATATCACATTTGAAGCGACTTTGCGAGGCCTAGGTGACAGAAAATACCCAAAAGTGACCCCATTCTAAAAACTGTACCGCTCAGGCTACTCAAAACCACATCCAAGAAGTTTATTGCCCCTTTAGGTGCTTCACAAGAATCAAAGCAATGTGAAAGGAAAAAATGAAAATTTACTTTTTTTACACAAAAATGTTACTTTAGCCATAAAATGTAGCATTTCACAAGGGTATCAGGAAAAATTACACCATAAAATTTATTGTGCAATTTCTCCTGAGTACGCAGATACCTCATATGTGGTGGAAATCAAATGTTTGGGTGCACGGCAGGGCTCGGAAGGCAAGAAGCGCCATTTAACTATTCAAACGCAAAATTGTCTGGAATCGTAAGGGGACGCCATGTTGCATTTGGAGACCCCCTGAGGTACCTAAACAATGGAACTCCTGCACAAGTAACCCCATTTTGGAAACTAGACCCATCATGCAATTTTTTTTTTAGAGGTTTAGTGAGCCCTTTGAACCCCTGGGGGCTTCACAGAAGTTTATAACGTTGAGCCATGAAAATATTTATTTATTTATTTTTTTTTTTTTATTTTTTTTTTTACCACAAAATTGTTACTTCAACTAGGTAGCTTTTTTTCACAAGGGTATCAGGAAAAATTACACCATAAAATTTATTGTGCAATTTCTCCTGAGTACACAGATACCTCATATGTGGTGGAAATCAAGTGTTTGGGTGCACGGCAAGGCTCGGAAGGCAAGGAGCGCTATTTGACTTTTGGAGCTAACTTTCCATTCAAAAAGTCAGATGGCGCTCCTTGCCTTCCGAGCCCTGTCGTGCACCCAAACAGTGGATTATGACCACATATGAGGTATCTATGTACTCGGGAGAAATTGCCCAACAAATTTTAGGATCCATTTTATCCTGTTGCCCATGTGAAAATGAAAAAAATTGAGGCTAAAAGAAAATTTGTGAAAAAAAAAAAAAAAGTACTTTTCATTTTTACGGATCAATTTGTGAAACACCTGGAGGTTCAAAGTACTCACTATGCATCTAGATAAGTTCCTTGGGAGGTCTAGTTTCCAAAATGGGGGTCACTTTTGGGGGAGCACCAATGTGTAGGCACACAGGGGCTCTCCATACGTGACATGGTGTCTGCTAACAATTTGAATGGAAAATTAGCTCCAATTATTTATGGACACCATGTGGCGTATGGAGAATATGTAGTGTATGTCAAATTGGTGTGTGTAGTGTAGTATACGTCAGGTTGGTGTGTGTGTGTGTGTGTAGTGTAGTATACATCAGGTTGGTGTTTGTGGTGTTTACCACACACACATCAACCTGACATACACTACACCCCACACCACACACCAACCTGACTTAGTGTATGTTAGGTTGGTGTGTGGTGCATGTCAGGATGGTGTGTGTGGTGTATACTACACCACACATACCAACCTGACGTACACTACACCACACACACATCAACCTGACCTACACTACACCACATACCAACCTGACGTAGTGTATGTCAAGTTGGTATGTGGTGTAGTGTAGGTCAGGTTGATGTGTGTGTGTGTGTGTGTGTGTGTGTGTGTGTGTGTGTGTGTGTGTGGTTTAGTGTACGTCAGGTTGGTATGTGTGGTGTAGTATACACCACACACACACACACACACACACACACACACACACTACCAGATGTACACTACAACACACACACCAACCTGACGTACACTATACCACACCGCATACCAACCTGACGTAGTGTATTTCAGGTTAGTGTGGTGTAATGTACTTCAGTTTGGTCTGTGTGATTTAGTGCACTAGCGCTAGGTTGGGGGTTACTCAAACTTTACTGTGGGTCTTCCTCCATGGCCTTCGGCTTCTTCTCCTCCCGGCCTCCGGCTTCTTCTCCTCCCGGCCTCCGGCTTCTTCTCCTCCCGGCCTCCGGCTTCTTCTCCTCCCGGCCTCCGGCTTCTTCTCCTCCCGGCCTCCGGCTTCTTCTCCTCCCGGCCTCCGGCTTCTTCTCCTCCCGGCCTCCGGCTTCTTCTCCTCCCGGCCTCCGGCTTCTTCTCCTCCCGGCCTCCGGCTTCTTCTCCTCCCGGCCTCCGGCTTCTTCTCCTCCCGGCCTCCGGCTTCTTCTCCTCCCGGCCTCCGGCTTCTTCTCCTCCCGGCCTCCGGCTTCTTCTCCTCCCGGCCTCCGGCTTCTTCTCCTCCCGGCCTCCGGCTCTTCTCCTCCTGGCCTCCAGCTCTTCTCCTCCCGGCCTCCAGCTCTTCTCCTCCCGGCCTGCGGACGATTTCTTGTCCTGCGACGTCAAGTCTGTGTCACTGGATGAGGAAGAGTGGGAGAAATAGAGAAAAGTGGGACCCTCTCCCTCACTATCAGCTACGGAGGGACAAGCAGGACATTTGTGTGCGCGTGTGCAAAAAAAACCCAAACCCTAAACTTTATTTTAGTGTGCGTGTGTATGTGCAAGTGTTTGGTGAAACTTTCTACTGCAGGAGAGGGCTGAGGAGATGCAGGAGCCGTAATCACTGGGGCTCAATCACCGGGGCGCAGGGGGACACAATCACAGGGGGATGCAATCACAGGGACGCGATCGCAGGGGTGTAATTACCGGGGCGCAGGGGGACGCATAATCACAGGGGCGCAGTCGCAGGGATGCATAATCACAGGGGCGTAATCACCGGGGCGCAGGGGGACGCAATCGCAGGGGCGCAGATGGGACGCAATCGCAGGGGCGCAGATGGGACGCAATCGCAGGGGCGCAGGTGGGGCGATTGCAGGGGCGCAGGTGGGGCGATTGCAGGGGCGCAGGTGGGGCGATTGCAGGGGCGCAGGTGGGGCGATTGCAGGGGCGCAGGTGGGGCGATTGCAGGGGCGCAGATTGCAGGGGCGCAGATTGCAGGGGCACAGGTGGGGCGATCGCAGGAGCGCAGGTGGGGCGATCGCAGGGGCGCAGACCGCAGGGGCGCAGGTGGGGTGCTCGCAGGGGCGATCACAGGGGCGCAGGTGGGGCGATCGCAGGGGCGCAGATTGCAGGGGCACAGGTGGGGCGATCGCAGGGGCGCAGATCGTAGGAGCGCAGGGGGGTCCAAGTGATCACCCCCCCCTTCTGCCCAGTGATCAGCCCCCCCCTGCTGCCCAGTGATCAGCCCCCTGCTGCCCAGTGATCAGCCCCCTGCTGCCCAGTGATCAGCCCCCTGCTGCCCAGTGATCAGCCCCCTGCTGCCCAGTGATCAGCCCCCTGCTGCCCAGTGATCACCAGGGCGGGGGATTGATCACTGGCAGCAGCAGTCACTCACACCAGCCGGGTGTCAGAAGCAGAACACCGGCGGAGAGTGATCACAGGAAGCGGAGGTCGGGGAAGGCAGTGGAGGTCAGTGTGGGTTGGGGGGGGTAGAATCGGACGGCGGGGGGAGCGGAGGTCGGGGTGGGGGTGGGATCGGACAACGGAGGGGGAACGGAAGACAGCGGGGTGGGACGGAAGACAGCAGAGGGGAGCGCGGAACAGCACAGAAGGAAGGGGGAAGACAGCACAGAAACGAAGGGAAAGACAGCAAAGAGGGGAGAAAAACTTACCGGATGGTGATCGGTGGCGGCAGATCGCGGCGGCAGCAGGTGACCCTCCTCTTCAGCGTCGCAGTCCACGGTCAGCATGAAACTGAAGGGGGAGGGCACCCACCGGTCACATCGCTCCTCCACATCTGACTGGAGGGATAGCGTCACATGGACGCTACCTCCAATCAGATGGGGAGGAGGGGGGGGGCATTACACTGAGCTCTCCCTGCTCCAGCCAATGGCTGATGATATTGCATCATCAGCCATGGCTGGATTGTAATATTTCACCAAGTTTGATTGGTGAAATATTACAATCGTTCTGATTGAATGTGAAAGTGACACTTTCAACAGCCAATCAGAGCGATCGTAGCCACGGGGGGGTAAAGCCACCCCCCTGGGCTCAACTACAAGTCCTTATGTACCTGCAGAGCTGGTGACATTTCAGTAAACCCGGTCACCAGCGCTGCAGGAACGGAAACCCGCCATGATGTATACGGTGCGTCAAAGGTCGGGAAGGGGTTAAATAAAAGACAAAAAAGCCCCCTTTTTCACCCCTTTATTTACCCCTCCCAACACACAGCTCCGGCGTAATCCACGACGCTTGCATCCAGGCGCGACTGACACTGTACAGAATGCAGCGTCGTAACGAGCCTGCAGCGGTAATTACAGGTCATTTCTCACGGTCGGTAATGTGAACACACTACCGACCGTGAGAACTTCAGTGTCCTCACAGGGACTCTATCTATTGATTGATAGAGGACAGATCAATCTATTGATTATCTATCCTTCTATCTATCCTTCTATCTCGCTATCTATCCATTTATCTATCTATCCATTTATCTATCTATCTATATCCATTTATCTATCTATCCATTTATCTATTATTTTTTTTTTCTTCTTTTTCAACATGCTTTTATATATTATTGCAGTTACAGCATAAAAAACTGCAGGGACCAACCTGCGGAAAAACAGCGGCAAAAACGTAGCAAAACCGCATGCGTTTTTCCCGCGGTTCTGGTCCGTTTTTTTTTTTTAACGCAGATGCGGTAATCTTCAACTCCCAGATGTTTCTCAAGAAATTTTCTTGAGAAAAATCACTTTTCTAGTGCGCACATAGCCTAAGTTGGGTTTCCCTGGGACCAGCAGTACCACTCGCTAACTGTAGGTGACATGTGCCTTCCAGCTGAAGTTACCACCATTCAGCTACAGCCAATAGGAAGACACCACACCCATCTAATTCCCCCTCTTGTCTGCTGGTCACTGCCTGAGATAGTTTTGTATTCCTGCTAGTGTCTGGTTCCTGTTCTGTTCTGTATTGATCCCTGTGTTTTGACCTCTGCCTGCTCATTGACTACTCTCCTGCCTGCCGTGTTTGTAGCTCACCGCCATTTCCGGTTTTGACTTCTGCCTGATTTCCTGACTACACTCCTACCTGCCAATTTTGTCTCTTTTTGTGCCTCCTGGTTTGGACCGTGCCTGACGAGCACTCTTTCCTGGATTACAGCCTTCCATAGACATCGATCTTCTGGACCTTGTGTAATTCCATATCCCTATACAGGGGTGAAAAGATTTCAGAGTTCTTGAGATCCTACCGATTTGGTGGCCAGCCCTAGTCTGTCCATGTCAGTCATCCTGAGTCTGAGGTCAAGGGCAGACATTCCAACTGAGCATGCTCCGGCTGGATGTGCTCTGCCAGAACCTAAGTCTAGAAATCGGGCCCCTGAGTATGTGCGTGATGTGGCACTTTCTGATTGGTGGCTGGATGTCAGATGTCGTGATGACACGGCATCCCATAATTGGACGTCAGCTGTCCTGATGACGTGGTATCCCTGGATTGGCCTATGGACTATGCCCACACCGACTGGAAGTGAGGCTGTTTGGGGTGGTTCTTAGGTTATATAAGGACGCTGCCGACGCCGGTCGGTGCGCAGTCGTTTATTATCCTCATTCTGTGTGTCTGTCTGTCTCAGCTCGCTTGAATCACGTCCTAGGTATCAGTGTGCATGCTGGTTAAGTGTACAGGTACACCACATATAGGCAGGTCGCATGTTAGCCTCTAAGTGCTGCTGCATGCGCTAGGTAAGCGTGCGATATATCCCAAACACATAGTCCGCTTGAATTTGTGTCTACATATCGGTGTGTATGCAGATTACGTGTACAATACACCGCACATTTGCAAGTCGCTAGTGTTTTAGTTTCCCCTTTCTTTTAGTTTCGATGTGTGCACTGAGCCAGCGTGCTTTACACAGTTTAGGCAAGTTTGCTTGAATTTGCATTTTTTTTTGTATCTCCTCCTCCTTCATATACGACCGCATGGCTTGTGGTCTGTCGATCCACTCTTTTACTTAGTATTTCTCTAATGCATACTTGTGTGGTCTATGTGAAGTAACAGACTATTGTGTGTCTATTTCTAATTACCTGCAACTGTTGTTGTCTGCTGTTTCCTCTCGGCTTTTAGCTGCTGAGTACCATCCGTAGCATGGTGCACCCTGGGTTGCGCCTAGGTTTTATATTCTATTCTTCCTAGGCTGTCAACCCTGTAACATACATGGTATTGCAATTTCCTCGGGTGGTTCAATCATAACTCCATCGCAGCACACTTGCTCTCTTGGGGTCATATTTGACACAGAACTTTCTTTTATTCCCTATATCCAATCACTCACTTGATTATTTCAACTGCATCTTAAAAACCTCTCCAGAATCATTCTCGACTGGACTACTGCAACTCTCTACTGATCGCTCTCCCTCTAGCCAAACTTTCTCATTTCCATTCAATCCCAAACACAGCTGCCAAGGGCGTATTTCTTTCCAGCCGCTACACCAGTGCCTCCACCTTGTGCCAGTCATTGCAGTGGTTACCCATCCGCTACAGAATACAATATTAGGCCCTGTGCGCACACTGTGTTTGTTTTTACCTGCGGTTTAACCCGCGGTTTTGCTGCAGAAATTTCTTGAGAAATGTTTGTAATCTTTCTGCAGACATTTCCCAGCAAAACCTATTGGGAAAAAAATAGCTGTGCGCACACTGCATTTTTTTTCCTCAAGAAAATTCTTTCTGCAGAATTTCTTGAGAAAATGTGCATGTCACTTCTTTTCCGCAGGTACCTGCGGTATTTCACTCCATTCACTGTAATGTAATCGCGAAATACCACGGGTATATCGCAGGTAGCAAATGATGTGCGGCATACCTTCGGTATAGCCGTGGTTTACCTGCGGTAATGTTCATCACTACCCTGCGTTTTGCAGGGAAGTGATGTCATTTTGACAGGAAGAAGAAGCGGAGCAGAGTAAACACACACATCACACTCCCTGGACGCCGCACGGAAGCACTTCCTTGTGACCTCCGGTCGGTGCCCATGCAGTCTGTGTCCCGCTCTAGCCCCGTGACTGCCCGCCCTGCAGTGTCAGTGTCTGCCCGCCCTGCAGTGTCAGTGTCTGCCCGCCCTGCAGTGTCAGTGTCTGCCCGCCCTGCAGTGTCAGTGTCTGCCCGCCCTGCAGTGTCAGTGTCTGCCCGCCCTGCAGTGTCAGTGTCTGCCCGCAGTATCAGCAGCTTCTCACCCTGCAGTGCTGGCAGCCACGGGGATGACGAGCGCTGCTGTCATGTTAAATGAGGTCATTACCTGCTGTGATGATCGCCTGCCCTCCTGACGTCACCGCTGTTACTGCCTTCTATGCCCGTCCCAGTGATGCCACAGGCTCTCGCGATACTGCTGAGAACGTGGCGGGCATAGAAGTCAGTGACAGCGCTGACGTCAGGAGTGCAGGAGATCGTCACAGCAGGTAATGATCTCATCTAACCTCCTGAAGTCAGCACTCGTCATCCCATGCAGTGACCTGGGCTGACCTATTGATGTTAGCTCAGGTCACTGCATTACTCTCCCAGGCAATGGGGAACATTCTGATCTTCATTGACTGGGACAGTGACTATGGTATAGATCATCGTGGGACCCCATTATTGGATTACGCCGGACCTGGAATTGATTGTTCTTTTCAATAAATTGGTGAAAGAGGAAATGTGTTGGGGAGTGTTTTTTTTCAAATAAAAAATAGACAACAAAAAAAGTTTTATTTCTTACTGACTGGGTTTGTGATGTCGGGTATCTGATAGACGCTTGACATCACTAACCCCAGGGCCTGATGCCAGGTGACATTACACATTTGGCATCAACCCCATATATTACTCCGTTTGCCACCGCACCAGGGCAACGGGATGAGTTGGGGCGAAGCACCAGGATTGGCACATCTAATGGATGCGCCACTTCTGGGGCAGCTGTGGCCTGCTATTTTTAGGCTGCGGAGTGTCCAATAACAGTGGACCTCCCTAGTTTGAGAATACCAGACCACAGCTGTCCGCTTTAACTTGGCTGGTGATCCAATTTGGGGGGGACCCCACGTTTTTTGTTTTCAATTATTTATTTAATGTAAAATAACAGCGTGGGGTGCCCTATGTTTTGGATTACCAGCCAAGGTGAAGCTGCCAGCTGTGGTCTGCAGGCTGCAGTCGTCTGCTTTACCCTAGCTGGCTACAAAAGATAGGGGGGACCCCACGTCGGTTTTTGTTTTTTTTATTAATTATTTATTTTTTGGCTAAATATAAGGCTAAGCACCCTTTAATGCCACATGAAAGTCATTAAAGGGTGCCAGTTTAGAATATGCAGGGGGTGGGACATTATATAGGTCTTTCTCATCTATCTAGCTATTTATCTATCCATCTTTCCCTCTATCCATTATCTGTCTGTCTATCTATCGATTATCTATTATCTATATTATTTATTGCAGTTACAGCATAAAAAACCAGAGGGACCAACCTGCGGAAAAACCACGCAAAAACGCATGCGTTTTTACCGCCGTTTTGGTGCGTTTTTTTTTACCGCAGGTGCGGTAATCTTCAACTCCCAGAAGTTTCTCAAGAAATTTTCTTGAGAAAAATCACATTTCTAGTGCGCACATAGCCTTAACTTATCTTTCTCACCCACAAAGCCCCACCCTACATCTTCTCCCTCATCTCCGTCTATCACCCTACTCGTGCTACTCCATTCTGCAACTGATCTAAGATTAACATTCTTCTGTCTTCAAAACGTTTTACATGCTGCACTATTTTTCTAAAATACTCTACCCTAGTAAAAGCACATCTCCTTAACCCCTTCACGACCGCGGGCAGTAAAATTACGTCCTATTTTAACGTGACTTAACGACCAGGGACGTAATTTTACTGCCTAAACTTCATTTGATTGCCGTGGCCATAGCAACGGCTTTCAAATGATGTCCCCTGCTGTTTCTTACAGCAGGGGACCTTTGCTTGACCCCAGGGGGGGTGGCATCGCCACCCCCTATCGACGATCGATGTGATTGGCTGTTCAAATCTGAACCGCCAACCACATCGATCGCACTAATTTCGGCAAAAATAATGCCCGAATTAGTGCGATCCTGTGAGATCCAGCTATGAGATGCCGCAGCTGCTGCAGCATATCATAGGTGGACCTCAAACATGCCGCCCCCAGCCCCTGCAGCACTGATTGGAGCGATTGCGCGTCATAGCACGATCGCTCCAATCAGTGTGCAGTGGGGCGGTCTGATCTGCAGGTGGCCGCCCTCCCCAGGCCTGTACTGCTCTGGGGACCCTCCCCCAACATGGCTGCAGCGTGGAGTGGCTGGTACTTTTGGTACCACGCCACCGCTGCTGCCGCCGCAGACGCCGCCTCTGCTGTCGCCGCGCCAGCTCCAAAGGTAAGTATTGCGCTCCGGCGATGGCCCCTGCGCGCTCCCGTGAAGGCCCCTGCGCGCTCCCGTGAAGGCCCCTGCCCGTGCCCCCCCAGATCTGCCCCCCTACGCCCCGATCTGCCCCCCTACGCCCCGATCTGCCCCCCGGCATCCCGATCTGCTCCCCACGCGATCTGCCTGCCTCCTCTGTCATCTCTATTCTGCTTCCAAGGTTCCTTCCTTCTGCCTTTGCTTCTCCGCCCCCTCTGCTCTCCCTCTAACCCCCCCCCATCTGCCCCCCCCTCTCCCCATCCCCCCCCTGCCCCCCCCGACGTCCTCTTACCTGCCTTCACGGGTCGTCCGAGGTCTTCACTGGCCCGATCACATCTGCCTCCATCGCTGGGTCCTTCTGCTGATCTGTCCAACGTCCTGCCTGCTGCTGGTGTAAAGCTGTCTATCTCACTGCCTTCTTGTTCCTCTGCAACTCTTCTGGTCAGTGATCCTCTTGGTACTGTGAGTATAACTTTTTTTTTTTTTTTTTTTTTCTTGTATCCTGTCCATTTTTACACTTCATCTGTCCGTGCGTCCCGCCAAGCGCTGATCAGGGATGCAGATAACGGATCTGCATCCGTGGTCAGTTTTTGGCATGACTTTTTTCCGTATTCGCGACGCTTTTTGTATCGCGTCCGTCCGTGCGTCCCGCCGAGCGCTGATCAGGGATGCAGATAACGGATCGGCATCCCTGCTCAATTTTTGGCGTGACTTTTTTCCGTATTCGCGACGCTTTTTGTATCGCGTCCGACCGTGCGTCCCGCCGAGCGCTGATCAGGGATGCAGATAACGGATCGGCATCCCTGCTCAATTTTTGGCGTGACTTTTTTCCGTATTCGCGACGCTTTTTGTATCGCATCCGTCCGTGCGTCCCGCCGAGCGCTGATCAGGAATGCAGATAACGGATCGGCATCCCTGCTCAATTTTTGGCGTGACTTTTTTCCGTATTCGCGACAATTTTTGTATGGCATCCGTCTGTGCGTCCCGCCGAGCGCTGATCAGGGATGCACATAACGTATCTGCATCCATGGTCAATTTTTGGCGTGACTTTTTTTTTTACGTATCCCCGACTCTTTTTTTATCGCATCCGACCGTGCGTCCTGCAGCGGCCGATCAGTGCACTGCGTCTGTGCGTTTGAAAAGTCAAATGGCGCTCCTTCTCTTCTGAGCCCCGCCATGCGCCCAAACAATTACTTTCCACCACATATGAGGTATCTGCGTACTCAGGAGAAAATGCACAATACGTTTTATGGTGCATTTTTTCCTGATAGCCTTGTGAAAAAAAAAGCTACCTAGTTTAAGCAACCGTTTTGTGGTAAAAAAAAATTTTTTCTTTTCACGGCTCAACGCTATAAACTTCTGTGAAGCCCCCAGGTGTTCAAAGTGCTCACCAAACATCTAGAAAAATTATTTGAGGGCTCTAGTTTCCAAAATGGTGTCACTTGTGGGGGAGCTCCACTGTTTAGGCACCATAGGGGGTCTCCAAACGTGACATGGCGTCCGCTAATGATTCCAACCAATTTTGCTGTCAAATGGCGCTCCTTCTCTTCTGAGCCCCGCCATGCGCCCAAACAATTACTTTCCACCACATATGATGTATCTGCGTACTCAGGAGAAAATGCACAATACATTTTATGGTGCATTTTTTCCTGTTACCCTTGTGAAAAAAAAAGCTACCTAATTGAAGCAACCGTTTTGTGGTAAAAAATTTTTTTTTCTTTTCACGGCTCAACGTTATAAACTTCTGTGAAGCCCCCAGGTGTTCAAAGTGCTCATCAAACATCTAGAAAAAATATTTGAGGGCTCTAGTTTCCAAAATGGGGTCACTTGTGGGGGAGCTCCATTGTTTAGGCACCTCAGGGGGTCTTCAAACCCGACATGGCGTCCGCTAATGAGTGCAGCTAATTTTGCGTTCAAAAATTCAAATGGCGCTCCTTCCCTTCCGAGCTCCGCTGTGCACCCAAACAATTGATTTTTACCACATATGGGGTATCGGCGTACTCAGGAGAAAATGCACAATAAATTGTAGGGTGCACTTTCTCTTTTCTCCCTTGTGAAAATGAAAATTTTATGGCTAAAGTAACATTTTTGTGTTAAAAAGTAAAATTTTCATTTTTTCCTTCCACATTGCTTTGGTTCCTGTGAAGCACCTAAAGGGTTAATAAACTTTTTGGATGTGGTTTTGAGCAGAGTGAGGGGTGCAGTTTTTAGAATGGGGTCACTTTTGGGTATTTTCTGTCACCTCGGTCTCTCAAAGTCACCTCAAATGTGATGTGGTCCCTAAAAAAAATTATTTTCTAAATTTTGTTGGAAAAATGAGAAATTGCTGATGAACTTTGACCCCTTCTAACTTCCTAACGAAAAAAAAATTTGTTTCGAAAATTGCGCTGATGTAAAGTAGACAAGTGGGAAATGTTATTTAGTAACTATTTTGTGTGACATATTTCTCAGATTTATGGGCATAAATTTTCAAAGTTTGAAAATTGCGAAATTTTCAAAATTTTTGCCAAATTTCCTAAATTTTCACAAATAAACGCAAAAAATATCGGCCTAAATTTACCACTGACATGAAGTACAATATGTCACGAAAAAACAATCTCAGAATCGCCAGGATCCGTTGAAGCGTTCCAGAGTTATAACCTGTCAAAGTGACACTGGTCAGAATTGCAAAAAATGGCCCGGTCATTAGGGTGTTTTAGTGGCCGGGGGTGAAGGGGTTAAACAAGCCTCACTTCACTAATTTTATCCTTCCTTGTTCCCTTTTTCTAAATTTTCTTTAGAATCTGGTCCTTTGTAAGCAGGAACCTCCTATATCTGTTGAATTGTGTAACATTGTACTGTGTTTAACATATGTACAAGTCCCCACTTACCGTATTTTTCGTTATATAAGACACACCGGATTATAAGATGCACCCAAATTTAGAGAAACAAAAGGTAAAAAAAAAATAATATGGGGTCCATCTTATAATCCAGTGGTATTTTACAGGGGGGACTGGGGTGGTGGCGCGAGGTCACAGAAGACAGGGGCGGTGCTGGAGTATGGCGGTGCTGCAGGCGATGCGGCGGGTGTCCCAGATTCTCACTGCGAGAACTGTGAAGCATAAGTACCCTGAAATGGTCGCCGGTACGGGTTTCAAAAAAATGGCGCTCGGAGTTGGTACGTGTGCAGATTGCGCTATTGACTGAATGATGAGCCGAGATCATCTGCACACGTACCACTACCGGGCGCCATTTTCCTTAAGGCTATTCAATGGACTGTAGGTGTGCAGATGAGATCTTCAGCCGAGAGCTCAGTTTGTGTACGTGCCGACTCAGGGCGCCATTATTTGAAACCCGCACTACCGACATTTTGGATGCCCATGCCTCACCGTTGCAGCCCATAGCCCAACATCAGTATCGGCATCTTCCGCAGCGTCGACCCTACCTCATGTGACCCCTCGCCACTAAGCTACATTCGGCTTATAAGACGTGCCCCCCATTTTCCTCATTAATTTTTGGGATGAAAAGTGCGTCTTATAATCCGAAAAATACTGTAATTTGTGCAAAATATGATGGTGCTATATAATTAAATTATCATTTTATTTTCCTGTGTGTAGATTGGTCCACACTTTTTTGTAATGATGTTGTTTAAGGTTTAAGTTTATTTTCTGCTTCTTCCTTATGTGGAGTTTATTGGATGTTACTTAATGCGGTGGTGTTAATAGTTAATACACGATCTCATGTGTTCAACATTGAGGACAAGGTTCTGTAAGGCAGACTAGGTCATAATCTCAAAAGGTTGAGTTTTCAGGCTGTAGAAAGCCTCAGAAGTGCTCAAGAGTGTTCACCCTAACTGTAGATATTGTAGTTTTAATCTTCTAATCTAGCTTCTAACAAAGGATCTTGATTAATATGTGTGGAATCAGAGCTCTGGAATCCATTATATCTAATTATAGTTTAATTTGGCATTGGCACAACTGACTCATCCAGCAAACAAAACCAGGACAGGAGTAATGGTGCTCAGTGCAGCCCTGCACAGTATATTTATCAAGAGTTTGTCACAGCCTGAAGTGATCTTGGGGGCATCTGAGATCAGAAGGTGGCAATGTATTGTTGATTGCAGATACACTTTAGAACCATCTCGACGTTTACCCCGAGTTATAGTGTATTTCATTCCATTCGGTAATGAAGTGGTTAAGGTTAATTTATATATTGCAGTGATCTAACGGGTAGTTGTAACCCCAGCTGCAGCCACTCCATTCTGCTACAAATCTCCGCTCCTCACTTCTCCCTATACTGGCTCTAGCTCATACCTATGCTTCCTTGAAGAGGTCAGTCTGTGTCGCGGGCGGAGAGGACGCCGCTGCGCTCGCTAACGCTCGGGTCCGGCGCTGCTGCGACGGCTGCTCGGTGGCTCGAGCGGCGCTCCTCGCCCGTGAGTGAAAGAGGTGGTTGGTTTGGGGGATTTAGTCCGTGACACCACCCATGGGTCGTGGTGAGGTTGGGCACCACCGCTGCTGGTGACGGGGATCCCGGGAGCGATGGCAGGGAGCAGCTGGGATGTTGTTCTCCCCCTCCGTGGGTAGGGGTTGGTGGTCCCGGGGCCCGGTGAGGTGACGGGAAGGGAGGGTTGGCAAGGTGCAGGGTCGCCTGGACTGCGCAGCGCTGTGCCGCATGGCACGGTTGTACTCACTCAGCCACAAATGTACGCAAAGTCTCTGGTAAACCAAACGGCTGGATGGACGGGTCCCGCAGCCGGCTGCTGTGGCTTCTCCCGTACCGTTGGTGGTGGCTGCCTTTCCCTGCACCTTTTGTGTATGTTCGGTCCTGATGGATTCCCACCGGTAACCCGCTCCCCAGCGTATATATGTGGCGGAGGAGCCCTTTTGCCCGCAGGCTCTGGCCCTTGGCACTTTAGCTGTGGCGGTAGCTGTATTTCCTTCTACTGCTCGGACGGTTGCCTTCAATCGGGTCTTGGCTGTTAGGAAACCCCTGGGGTTCCGGTCACTGACGGATTTGACCTCTAATGGCGACTCCAAGCCTGGTCGGGGTCCGCAGGCCCTGCCTGTGTGTGCTGGCTTCACTTCGCTCCCCGGTTCGGTACCGGCGGGCCACCGCCCGTCCCCGGTCCTACGGCTCCGCGTTGATTCGCCTCTCCTGCAGACGGCCACCACAGTCTGCCAACCTTGCTCTTAGTGCCCGGGCCACACACCCGGACACGGTCAGTTTTCTCCTCTACTACTCCACTCCTCACTTCTCACTCTACTCTCCTCCACTCCACTGTCAACTGTCAACTGCCTTCCTTCTCCCGCCTCCAGGACTGTGTACTCCTCAGTGGGTGGGGCCAACCGCCTGGCTCCACCCCACCTGGTGTGGACATCAGCCCCTGGAGGGAGGCAACAAGGATTTTGTGTCTGGCTGATGTGCCTGTCTCAGGATGGGGGTGTGTTGCAGTACCTGTGATGACCTGGCTAGTCCAGGGCGCCACATCTGTATTTCTTTTGTCTTTCCCCACCTGTTTGTCTTTTCTACCTCCTGTTGTCTTATTGCAGTGACGAGATTAGCGTCTCTCTGGCCTTCACTAGTCAGGATAATTTAAAGGCCTGAGATGGCCTAACCACGTGATGGCGCATGGGGGAAAGGATCCGTCTAGATACTTTAGGGAGTACAGGGATCAGTCTCAGGTGAGATGACCTGCTACCATGGTGTTCCCTCGGTTTTGAGCCACTCACCTGGCGTCTTCTTGCACCTGGCGTGACAACTGTAGTCACATCGTAGCATTATTCAATAATTCCATCAGGGAAGAAATTTGACACCTAACCATATGTTAGACATCCATTTTTTAATCAAAAGCCAATATTACATCATAAAGGAAGGACATTTCATAAAAGGCTTTTTCTTTTATCCAATTCTAATTTTGTTTATGCTCCCTTTAGAATTCTGCACTGAGTACTAAACTATTGAAAGATGCAATCTTTGAAGATTTTTGTTTCATTAAACAAAAATTGCAATAGAATAGCAGGAGGTTTACCATTATATTCTAATGCTACTTTTAAAATCCATTGTTAGATTCTGATCTGTTTTTCCTATTTAGGTAGTATTGTTATATAATAGCAATATACAATTTTTTTCGGATTATAAGACGTACTTTTCCTCCCAAACGTTTGGGAAGAAAATGAGGGGTGCATCTTAAAATCCGAGTGTAGCTTACCGTGAGGTGGAGAATGGGTGCTGTGTGGAGCAGGGCGGTGCGGCGGGGGAGATGCTCTGTCATCGGTGTGAGGCTATGCTGACTGCGGCGGGTGAGATGCTCTGTCAGCGGTTCAGGGCTGTGCTGACTGTGGCTGGTGAGATGCTCTGTCAGTGGTGCAGGGCTGTGCTGGCTGCAGTGGGTGAGATGCTCTGTAGGTGATGCGGAGCAGTGCTGGCTGCGGTGGGTGAGATGCTCTGTAGGCTGTGTAGGGCTGTGGTGGGCATTGTGGGGAGCAGGGCATTGTGGCGGGTGGGATGCTCTGTTGGTGAGATATTCAACTAATGCTGCCAGGAGTCGGCGCGTGGGCAGATGGCGCACTAGGGCTGTCATTGAGCCAAGAGCTCAATCTGCGCAGGCGCCGATTCCAGGCAGCATTATTTCAAGATTGCCCTGTTGACAGAGCATCTCTCCCACCACATCGCCCTGCTCCACACAGCAGCCGTCACAGCCGGCCACACAGCAGCAGGCACAGCCGGCCACACAGCAGCCATCATTGCCCTACTCCAGCACACCCCCTCCTCCCGCTTCCTGTGACTCCGCTCCACCACTGCTGTCACCCCCACTATGGTAAGACACCACCGGAGTATAAGACGGACCCCTTTTTTTTATCTCTATATTTGGGGTGCTTCTTATAATCCGGTGTGTCTTATAAAACAAAAAATACGGTAAATTTTGTTTGACATTATTCAAAAATAATAAAAATGTTTTTTATTCTTTGTAGATGACCGTCCTATTAGCTCAGACAGACATTGGATATCTTTAGATCGTAAAGCAGATGATCGTGGTATCACACAAGATACGTGTGAAGAACATGCAATAATTCCAAATCTATCTCTTCATGGCAAAGATCTTTCATCGGATCCTTCTAATCAGGTCTTATCTTCTGATTCATCACAGAATCTTAAGAAAAATAAATATCACAAAAAAGGCCTCCTAAATCAAAACGGTCACAAAGGAAGCAAGGCCTTTTCATGTCTAGAATGTGGAAAGTATTTTCAAGAAAAAGCTTATCTTGTTAGACATCAAAGAACTCACACAGAAGCAAAGCCGTTTTCATGTTCGGAATGTGGAAAATGTTTTCGAGAAAAATCGGATCTTGTTAGACATCAGCGGATTCACATAGGAGCAAAGCCGTTTTCATGTTCCGAATGTGTAAAATGTTTTAGAGAAAAATCATATCTTGCTAGACATCAGCGAATTCACACAGGGGAGAAGCCATATTCATGTTCAGAATGTGGGGCGCTTTTTATTGCTAAATCATCTCTTGTTCAACATCTAAATATTCACACCGGAGTAGACCAATTTTCATGTTCCGAATGTGGAAAATGTTTTAACCAGAAATCAAAACTTGTTAAACATAAGAAAATCCACACAGGGGAGAAGCCATTTTCTTGTAAAGAATGTGGGAAATCTTTTAGAGAGAAATCAAATCTTCTTATACATCAGAGTATCCACACAGGAGCGAAACCGTTTTTATGTTCAGATTGTGGAAAATGTTTTAGAGAAAAATCATATCTTGTTAAACATCAGCAGATTCACACAGGATCAAAGCCGTTTTCATGTTCGGAATGTGGGAAATGTTTTAGAGTAAAATCACATCTTGTTCAACATCAGCAAATTCACACAGGATTAAAGCCATTTTCATGTTCAGAATGTGGGATGCTTTTTACCGCTAAATCATCTCTTGTTAAACATCAAATAATTCACACTGGAGATAAACCATTTTCATGTTCTGAATGCGGAAAGTGTTTTAACCGCAAAGAAAATCTTATTAATCACGAGAAAAGCCACAGAGGCATAAAGCCATTTTCATGTTCAGAATGTGGGAAAAGTTTTAAAAAGAAATGGAATCTTATTACACATCAGAGAACTCACACGGGGGAGAAGCCATTTTCATGTTCAGAATGTGGAAAAAAATTTATCCAGAAATCCTGTCTTGTTTCACATCAGAGAGTTCACACAGGGGAGAAGCCATATTTGTGTTCGGAATGTGGAAAATGTTTTAAGCAGAAATCGTGTCTTCTTACACATCAGAAAACTCACACAAGGGTAAAGTCATTTTGATGTTCAGAATGAGAAAAATGCTTTAACCAGAAATCATATTTTATCAGTGATAAGAAAAATCACACAGGGGAGAAGCCATTTTCTTGTTAAGAATGTGGGAAATGTTTTAGCAAAAAAATTGGTTCTTAGACGTCAGAGAATTAACAAGCACTGAGAACATTGATCACGTCCAGAATGTTTTGAATTGTTTTGCACACAAATCACATCTTCTGAAACCTTAAAAGATGCCAATGGGTAGAGTTTTTTTTTAATTATTATTTTAAGAAATATGGCTGTAAGGTTTAATGAACAGCTCCAATAAAACTTTGGCTTACTACATAATTTAATTCTATAAATACCCGAATTCTAAAAATCCTAGAATATATTTACGCCATAGAAACAAACATGGCACTTTTAATGATTGGGATAGAATAATCCTATATTTCTATAGCGTCAACATATTCTGCAGCACTTTACAATTCAGAGGTTTATATACAAACAAACTTTCATAAGTAATAGTTAAAGAAAATACAATACTTAAAGCAAAAATAATGATAAGCCTGCTTTTAAGAGCTTACAATCTACAATGGGGTGAGCTGGGGGTGACAAGGTATAGGTGCTTATTTACAACGACGGTCCAGCCATCTCGAAGAAGTGGGGGGGTAGATAAAGGTTGCATGAGTCAGTCACTAGCCAATTTTTATGATGGTTTTGAGTTCGGTGGAGTCTGACAGAGTTATGTTCTGAGATGTAGTGGAGGGGCTCTATATGAATTGACTTCGATAAGTGAAGTTGATAGGCTACTCTAAATAGGTGTTTTCAGGGAACATCTGAAGCTGTGTAAGTTGTGTTTCATCCTAGTTTCTTTGGGTATTGTTTCTTGGTGTAGAGCATTTCATGCAGCACAGAAGTTGTGTTATGTTTATAAATTGGTTATTGCAACTGGCAGATTCAGGGGTTTTTTTGGCTATGGGGCTAAGAACTTTCCAGCAGGTAGATGCTAGCTACCTAACTATTATACACTGTGACGACCTGGTCACAGAACACTCCTGCCTGCAATGCTTCTGTTGGCGTTATGTCTACACAACACTTCTCTTCCACTCTGTTGACGGAAAGTCACTGATCTGAATTCAATAAAAAAATTTATGGAAAGAGTTCATAGAAGGAGCTAACGGCACTGTGAAGCCTGTTTGTGTGGAAGAATGGGCCAAAATCAAACCTGAGTAATGCATGCGACCATTTTCTCCATACAGGACACATCTTGAAGGTGTCGCATCAAGAAAGGCTTTTGTACCAAGTATTAAATACATTTCGGTAAATGTGTTCAGTAATTTTTCCCCTATGTAATTGCTCATTATTTCACATCACTAAATGTATGGACATCTATGGCTTGATTTATTTGCCTGTGTGAATTGGATGGGTTGTTACCAACATTTGGTGAGAAATTCATGTCAATGGTACCTTTACAAATATCACATAGGAGTTAAAATCTGATATATCCTAAGACTTCTGTGCAATATTCTGCATTTTCTAGATATCGAGATTTGTGTGTCAGGTAATAAAAAATTCCAACCCCTAATTGCTAATGTTCAATAAAACTGGATTATGTATAGTCATCAACAACATTTTTTTACTCTTTTACTGAGAGGGTTAAATGGATGGGTGGAGGGGTGTTTTTTTTTCTGCATGTTTGTGAAAATCTAGAAAATTTTGTGAATGATTATACAGTTGTCTGATTAAAAAAAACAAAACAAGACAAAACAATCACTGATCTCGGGGAGACCAGCCAGAGAAAACACTGCCGGCAGCCAACGAAGGCGCTCAACACAGTGAAATCCTAGGTGCATTGCCCCCTGGGAAATATGCAAATCAAAAAAGTCTGTGGAGCCTCTGTTAGGAGTCTCGACACAAACTAGCCAGATATTTCTCTGGGAAGCACTTAGCCAAGGAGTGGCTCTTTTTAGGAAACCACCATAACCACCATATTAAGTGGCCCTTTAAGTCAATATCCAACTCTTTGACAAGTTTAAAGATATGACTTGGCTAGGTCCTTCCCGGAGGGATATCTGACTAGTTTCTGTGTCGAGACTCCTAACAGAGACTCCACGGACCACGGACTTTTTTTGATCTGATTAAAAAAAAAAATCATTGAATGGACTGCAAATTAGAACACTAAATGTTAGTTAAGGGATTATTGTGCTTTCACAAAACACAGTACAGTGGAACCTTGGATTACGAGCATAATTGGTTCCGGAAGTGTGCTCTTAAACCAAGTTGCTCTTATATCAAAGCGAATTTTCCCATAGGAAATAATTGAAACAGATAATTCATTCCACAACCCAAAAATATTTACTGTATTTATACATATTTATTACAGTAATGCAAAATACTGTATTCATATAAAATGATTACAGTTCACTAATACAAAACACTGTACAGTAAAAAGCATATAAAACAATTTCATCTGCACTTTAGCTTACAATAAAATTGTTAGTGTGTGAGAGGTACAGTATAAGCAATGTGCTGTACTGGTTAGCAGAAAGAAAGTACAATACTGTATCCACAAATGCAAATTGATAGACATGCTATTTGGTATATACTGTACTGTACAAATGGTATACTGTATACAGTACATACAGTGCCTTGCGAACGTATTCGGTCCCCTTGAATTTTTCAACCTTTCCCCACATTTCAGGCTTCAAAATTTTAAATTTTATGGTGAAGAATCAACAACAAGTGGGACACAATTGTGAAGTTGAACGAAATTTATTGCTTATTGTAAACTTTTATAAAAAATAATAAACTGAAAATTGGGGTGAACAATATTATTCGTTCCCTTTAAGTGAATACTTTGTAGCGCCACTTTTTGCGGCGATTACAGCTGCAAGTCGCTTGGGCTTTCTGTCTATCAGTTTTGCACATCGAGAGACTGAAATTCTTGCCCATTCTTCCTTTGCAAACAGCCTAAATCCAGAGGGCAGGAGGATTACAAGTCTCCTGGCGCCGCAGACTACCTGAAGGCAAAGTCGCAGATTAGGGACCGGGAGCTGCTGTCAGCAAAGTGGTACCTGCAACGGCCCGCGCAGCCTGCCATACGGGTGAGAGAATTACCACAAGTGACAGAGGAGAGGGCCTCAGCCTAGCTAACGCCGCGGGGGACCTGAAAACCAGGAAAGAGCGTAGTGGGTAGGCCTCACACCCACCTGGCCAGGGAGGTTTTCCTGACTGCTTTAAGGCTATTCGGACCACCATCATCACCACTTGTACCAGTTTCCCAGAACTTCCTCAACGGTTACCAAGTAAAGTGAAAGATAACGAAACTGCAGTCCTTGACTACACTCCTGGCCCTGCACCCTTAAGCCCACCAGTTGCCCAAAAATAGACTCTCCAACAGTTGCCCTGGGGTCCGGCTCCACATGTGGGGAGCAAGATCACCTTGTCTGCGCTGTCATCTGCCCCAGGGAATACACAGCGCAGTGGCGGCCCACATAGCCGCAGCACAACAGGTGGCGTTACAAACCTTTACTTTTAACTACCACTCCCATCATCATAACCATCATCTTTATTATTGAAAGACACCGCCTGGGTCACGGAACCGGGCCACGCTGCCGCGACATCACCGGACTAGTCTGGCCTGGTACCGAGTACCCCCTGGCCCTGGAGCTGGGCGTGTTACAGCACTCGGCCTTAGCCACTATCAGTTGATGGGGCAGCTCCGGAACTGAGGATTTCTGGCTGCCTGCTGCCGCCCCGGCACCGAGAGCAGCTGATCGTCGAGGGCGCTGGATGTCAGACCGTGGCCGATCAGACACTGATGAGCTATTCTAAAGATAGACCATGAATGTAAAAGTACTGTACAACCCCTTTTAATGCTGGATCCAACCTACCCTTAAAATTTGGCGTTCATTTGTGACAAAAAAGTAAAAATTATAAAATATAAAAAATCAACACATTTGCCATTATTCTTTACATTTTTCCCCAATATCAGCAAAAATATCAGACATTTTTAAAAAATGTTAAAAAGTAAGCCCGTGTCGCGAAAAAAAACAGCAAAAAGTATCATAAAAACAATTTTTTTTAGAGCTGTTAAAAGCGCATGTACGATAAAGCTTGAAAAAGTGAATGATCGACAAGGAAGGAAAGTAGTCCGGTCCTGAACAGGTAAATTTGCATTGAGAGAGAGCTTGGTTTTCCTCAGAAAATATGGAAAAATGTTGTCAGTCTTTCTCTGAGAAAATGTAAGATTCTCTCTCTTTATCTCCATCAGACTGAGGTAAAAGATGGACGATTCTCTGTCTCCATCTGCCTCAGATAAATGGAGGATGGTCTTTCTTTTTTTTCACCTCACACAAACAGAAGATATTTTTCTGTCTGGTAAATGTCGAATGTTCAATCAGACAACAGTGGAGTCTGTCTTCTCTCATAATTTTACTGCCACGACTGATTCTCCCTGCTCTTTTCCTCAAGTTTCTAGCTCCTACCACTTCCTGTCTTGCTCCCGAGGGTTGATGTGAGATGTAGTTCCCTCGCTTGCAAATTTCTATACAGTAGAGAAATGACCTGCCCAGAATGTTTGTGACAGGACTCCGATCACATCTGATCTGCTGGTTTATCAGGGCCGGTACTGCTATATATACTCCTCTCTTGATCACATGATATGTGACATCATCACAGGTCTTGTAAGCACAGAGCAGGCATATCTAGTGTGCAGCTTTGCAGGTGGTGGTGTTCTGAATAATTCCTTCAACTTTTTTTAAAACATTTTCATATGAAAATGCTACAAGGGGGTTTCATGATCTGATCAGTATATTGTGTTATTATTATTTATCATTATTATAGCGTCATTTATTCCATGGCGATTTACATGTGAAAAGGGGTACACATAGTAGGGACAAGTACAATACCCATACACAAAACAGGGCACAGAGTGGTACAAGAGGAGATAGGACCCAGCCCGCGAGGGTTCACAGTCTACAAGGGATGGGTGATAATACAGTAGGTGAGGGTAGAGAAGGTCGTGCGGTGCTATATCGGACTGAGGGTTACAGCAGGTTGTAGGCTTGTCGGAAGAGGTGAGTCTTCAGTAGAGATGGGCGAACCCGAACTGTAAAGTTCGGGGTCCGTACCGAACACATGGTGTTCGTGCATACGACCCCAAACACGAGCTTTCTGGAAAGCTCGTGTTACAGTTCGGATCCAGGGGCTGTTAAAAAAAAACACGTTATTAAAAAAAAATTATGATCATACTTACAGGTCCCACGACGCGTCCTGCAGACTCTGTCTCCCAGCGCTTCTGCTTCCACGTCCGTCCGATCATTGCTGTGTCCCCCGGTAAGCACCTCTGGCTAAAAGGACCTGCCATGACTGTGACGGTATTAACCCATGTGACCGGTCACGTGTGAATGTTGTATTACCTCATTGGCTACAGACTGGTCACGTGAGTATGACGTCATCAAAGGTCATGGTGAGCCGTGATGTGAGTGTCATCGCATCACTGCGCACAATCTCCCGAGAGTAGCGGGTCAGCTGCGTTTATTTCCACAGCTGAGGCACTGCTGTCGGGAGAGTGGGGTTATGTAATGCGAGATGCAAGTGCCACTATCCTATCCAAAGCGATGTAGCAGACCTGACATGGCTCTCTGTGCTTCTCACTATGTATAGATACTGTCTATGCTCAGTGAGGAAGCAGAGTTGACTTTGCGCTTTGCTTCTCACTGTGTATAGACACTACCGTATCTGTGCACAGTGATGTAGCAGTGATGACTTGGCTCTCTGTGCTTCTCACTATTATTATTATTATTTATTATTATAGCACCATTTATTCCATGGCGCTTTACATCACTATGTATAAACACTGTCTGTGCACAGTGATGAAGTAGAGTTGACATTGCGCTTTGCTTCTCACTGTGTATAGCAGACCTGGGCAAGGGGCGGCCCGCGGGCCACATCCGGCCCGCCTACTCTCTGTGACCAGCCCGCCTGGCTCAGGGCTAGCCGGTCAGTTATGAGGGTAATCTGACCTGTTGTCCGGAGCTCCAGGCTCCGGGAGGCCCGTGGTCAAATTGCCCTCATCACACGCTGCGTGCCGGGTAGGAAATAGAGGACAGATCCTGCAGCTCCGCACAGTCAGTACAGGCAGCAGAACGCAGGAATCTCTCCTCTGTTCCCTGTCCGGCAGCTTTCTCTGTGACACGCGTGCCCTGATATCGTCAGTACGGCGCAGCCTGAGCATGTGAAAGAGAAGCCGCTCAGCAGGGGGCTCATACGGAGGTGCCTAAGGAGGGGACAATAAGAAGAGAGGTGAGTGGTTACTAGTAACCTGCGGGGACAATGGGGGGCAGGCGGGCGGGGAGGGGGTTAACTGTTGACAAATATTTGGGGTGTAGTGGTGTAGTATATGGGAATGTAGTTTTACAGGTGTGGTATATGGGGGGTGTAGTTGTGTAGTATATAGTGGTGTAGTATAATACAGGTGTATATAGGGGTGTAGTATAATACTACACCCCTATATACACCTGTATTATACTACACCCCTATATACACCTGTATTAAACTACACCACTACACCCCTACATACACCTGTATTATACTACACTACTATATACACCTGTATAATACAGGTGTATATAGGGGTGTAGTGCTGTAGTAGACTACGGTGTAGTATATAGTGGTGTAGTATAATACAGGTGTATATAGTGGTGTAGTATAATACAGGTGTATATAGTGGTGTAGTATAATACAGGTGTAGTATATAGGGGGGTAGTATAATACAGGTGTAGTATATAGGGGTGTAGTATAATACAGGTGTAGTATATAGGGGTGTAGTATAATAGGTGTAGTATATAAGAGTGTAGTATAATACAGGTGTAGTATATAGTGGTGTAGTATAATACAGGTGTATATAGGGGTGTAGTATAATACAGGTGTATATAGTGGTGTAGTATAATACAGGTATATATAGGGGTGTAGTATAATACAGGTGTATATAGGGGTGTAGTATAATACAGGTGTATATGGGGGTGTAGTGGCGTAGTATAATACAGGTGTATATAGGGGTGTAGTATATTACAGGTGTATATAGGGGTGTAGTGGTGTAGTATTAGTATAATACAGGTGTATATAGGGGTGTAGTATAATACAGGTGTATATAGTGGTGTAGTATAATACAGGTGTATATAGGGGTGTAGTATAATACAGGTGTATATAGGGGTGTAGTATAATACAGGTGTATATAGGGGTGTAGTATAATACAGGTGTATATAGGGGTGTAGTATAATACAGGTGTATATAGTGATGTAGTGGTGCAGTTTATTACAGGTGTAGTATATAGTGATGTAGTATATTACAGGTGTATATAGGGGTGTAGTGATGGAGTATATAGTGGTATAGTATATAGAGGTGTAGTTTATTACAGGTGTAGTGTATAGGGATGTATATTACAGGTGTAGTATGTGGCGGGTGTAGTGATGTAGTATATGGGGATTGTGTGTGTATGTATGTATACATTGTATGTAGAAAAAAACAAAAAGCCAGGGCCTGATGACTAAATGTGAACAGTCACCAACCGCCAAAATCTAGACAGGTGGAATACATCCCAAATTGGGGTGCATAGCAAAGTGGGGGTCAGCCACCAACCAATTCAATGAAGAAAAAAACAAGCCAGCACTAAATGTGCACTTCAGCACTAAAAATTCCAAACTGTACTTATTATAAAAATTTTGAGATTTTTGGCAAAAAAATTGCAATTTCTTGAGCTACCCCGCCACGTCATGGCAAATCTCATTTGGGGCAGTCCTACACTAAAATATTTTTATAAAATGTGCCATACAGCCTCACATATGAATAGTAGAACTGCTCTTAGCAGCACTCACCTTTGTTTTTTCTTCGTTGAATTGGTCGGTGACTGACCCCCACCTTGCTATGCACCCCAATTTGGGATGTATTCCACCTGTCTAGATTTTGGCGATTGGTGACTGTTCACATTCAGTCATCAGGCCCTGTCCACAGGCTTTTTACTTCATGCAGCATTAGCCTGGACCTGTCCCGCCCACAGCCATGATTCAGTCATGGGTACGGGATTGAAATAGACCAGGTGAGTGCTGCTAAGAGCAGTTCTACTATTTAATATGTGAGGCCGTTTGGCACATTTTTTAAAAATATTTTAGTGTTAGGACTGCCCCTACTGAGATTGCCATGGAGTGGCGGGGTGGCTCAAAAAAATTGCAATTTTTTGCCAAAAATCTCATATTTATAATAAGTACAGTTGGAATTTTTAGTGCTGTAGTGCACATTTAGTGCTAGCTTTTTTGTTTTTTCTTCATTGTGTGTATGTGTATATATATATATATTACATACACACACAGTATATATGCGTGTGTGTGTATATATATATATATATATATATATATATATATATATATATATATATATATATTGTAGAACCGAGTTAATTATATTAGTCCGGCCCTCTAAAACCATCCCAACTTCTCATGCCGCCCCATGGGAAAATTAATTGCCCACCCCTGGTGTATAGACTGTCTGTGCCCAGTGATGAAGCAGAGTTGACATTGCGCTTTGCTTATCACTGTGCATAGACTGTGTCTGTGCACCGTGATGTAGCAGTGTTGACATTGCGCTTTAGTTGACATTGCGCTTTGCTTCTCACTATGTATAGACTGTGTCTGTGCACAGTGATAAAGCAGAGTTGACTTTGCACTTTGCTTCTCACTGTGTATAGACACTGTCTATGCACAGTGATGAAGCAGAGTTGACATTGCGCTTTGCTTCTCACTGTGTATAGACTGTATCTGTGCGCAGTGATGAAGTGATGAAGCACAGTTGACTTAGCTGTCCCTGTGGATTACGTTGGGCTAAGGTTTTTTTTTTATAATAAAGATAGAGTCTCTAAATGTTTTTTTTTGTTTTATTTCTAATAAACAAATTTTAACTGTGCTGTGTTTTTTTTCCCCTGGAAATTCATGGTGGCCATGGCTAATTTGGCGTGACACCATGAATTTCAGGCTTAGTACCATCTGAGAATACAAAGCTGGTATTACCCAGTGAGCCACCGCCATCACAGCTGCTGGACGAGCTCGGTATAGCGCCTGGAAATGGCGCTAAGAAACAATGCGCTATTTCCAGGGGCGCTGTGGGCTGCCGAGAATCCCAGCCCCCAGCTGCTGGCGTTACCTGATTGGCAATCAAAATACAGCAGGAGCCCACGCATTTTTTTTTTTTAATTATTTTTTTAAATAAAAAAAAATGGGCTTCCCTGTATTTTGATTGCCAGCCAAGGTAAATCAGGCAGATGGGGGTGGCAGCTCCTAGCTGTCTGCTTTATCTGCGCTGAGAATCAAAAATACTGTGGAGTGCTACGTTATTTTTCTTAATGATTTATTTATTTTTACAGTACTGTGATATCAGGCAATCAAAATACAGGGAAGCCCATTTTTTTTTAGTTATTTAAATAAATAAAAATATATGCGTGGGTTCCCACTGCATTTTCAATTGCTAGCTAAGGGTAATCCAAGCAGCTTCTGGCTGCTAACCCCTATTGCTTGGTGTTACCTTCACTGGCAATGGAAAATCCAGGGAAGCCTTTTTTTTTTTGCCAAAAAACTTTAAAAATAAAATGACGTGGGCGTCTCCATATTTTTGTATGCTAGCCAGGTACAGCAGGCCCCAACCCCCAGCTGCCTATTTGTACCCGGCTGGGAACGAAAAATATAGAGAAGCCCTTTTTATTTTAATTATTTAACGAATTTCATGAAATAATTAAAAAAAAAAAAAATGACGTGGGCTTCGCCCAATTTTTGTGTCTAGCCAGGTACAACTAGGCAGCTGGGAATTGGAATCCAAAGCACAGGTTGGCCTGAGCTTTCTGAGCCCCTCTGCTGCGAATTGCAGTCCGCAGCTGCCCCAGAAAGTGGCGCTTTCATAGAAGTGCAATCTTTTGGCGCTGTATCCAACTCTTCCAGCAGCCCTGGATAATAAAGAGTTAATACCAGATTTGTTTTAGCAAGCAGGTACGGGCTGCTCCGAACCCCCACCTGACTATATATGTACCCAGCTGGGAACCAAAAATGTAGGGAAGCCCTTTTTTTAATTATTTCATGAATTTCATGAAATAATTAAAAAAAACAACATGGGCTTCGCCCAATTTTTGTGTCCAGCCAGGTACAACTAGGCAGCTGGGGATTCGAATTCGCAGCGCAGGTTGGCCCAAAGCTTTCTGCCCCCCCCCCCGCTGCGAATTGCAGTCCACAGCTGCCCCAGAAAATGGCGCTTTCATAGAAGCGCCATCTTCTGGCGCTGTATCCAACTCTTCAGCGGCCCAGGTGCCGGGTGGCACGCTGGGTAATAAGGGGTTAATACTAGCTTTATTTTACTAGCTAGTATTATGCCACAGATTCTTAATGTCAGGCAAGTTTGACCCGGCCATTAAGAATCTCCAATAAAGGGTTAAAAAAAAAACACCACACAGAGAAAAAATACTTTATTAGAAATAAATACACAGACACTTTATTAGAAATAAATAAACGGGCACACTCCGGGACTCCATGTTTATTACTCCCTCTCACCCCTCCACGATCCTGGTTTTCTGTCTTCTTTCTCCTTCAACCCATGCAGCTCTGGTATATCAGACAGCACAGGGGAGGAAGAACGCTTCTGCTCCCCTGTGCTGTGTAATCACTCAATGAGTGAGCAGAAGCAGCGGGTTGGTAAGCGGTGACTTCACCGCTGACACCGTTGCCATAGTAATCTGACGGGCGGGTTATTATAGCAACGGTGATCTCCGATCACCTGATTCCCGGCGCCGCTATTCATCGTTGTGGCAGCTAATCCCTGTATGTGGGCTGACTTTGTAAAGAGCACCGACATGCAGGGACGGGGAGCCGAGCATGTGCCCAACTATCTCGCCGATACACGGCACTCACGCGAGTATACTGAGATGCACTGACAGGACCTAGCATGACATCATAGCCATGTGACCAGTCTGTAACCAATGAGATAATACAACATTCACACATGACTGGTCACATGCTATGACGTCATGGAAGGTCCTTTTGTTATCGGACAGCACAGCGATGATTGGACTCGGAAGGTAAAGCGGCGGGAGACAGATTCTGCAGGACGTATCGCGGGACCTGTAAGTATAATGATAATGTTTATTATTAACAGTATTCTTTATTTTACAGCCCCCCTTCCCCATCACATAACTGTAAAGTCCAAGTTTGGTGTTCGGACGCAAGTTCACGTTATATCAGAACCCGAACGCAAACTTTACAAAACATTCGGGTGAGTCTCCCAAACACCGAACATCGGGGGTTTGCCCATCCCTAGTCTTCAGGTTCCTTTTGAAGCTTGTTAAGGTAGGCGAGAGTCTGATATGTTGTGGCAGAGTATTCCAGAGTATGGGGGGATGCACAGGAGAAATCTTGGATGCAATGATGGGAAGGGGAGATGAGAGGGGAGTAGAAAAGGAGACCTTGTGAGGATTGAAGGTTACGTGCGGGTAAGTACCAGGAGACTAGGTCAGAGATATAAGGAGAAGTTAGTTTGTAGATGGCTTGTTAGATCACAGTTAGGGTTTTGAACTGGAGTCGTTGGGAAATGGGTAACTAGTGAAGGTATTGGTGGAGAGGTCGGGGAGTAGAGTAGCGGGGAGACAGGTGGATTAGTCTGGCAGCATAGTTTAGAATAGATTGTAGATGTATTATTCATATTATTCATATTATCTGTGATATGTATTATCATATTATACATTGTATCTGTCCTAATAACTATAACTGATTGCTCCCTACCATAATGAACGACAAAATCTCCACTAATTGAATATCTCTTCCTATGTTTCCCCTTATTATGTCCAGTAATTGTATTGTTACACCAGATTCTCTATGATTTTACATCGTCATGCGTCATCTTCTCCCCATTCAGGGTCCTGCAATATCGAATCCTCTCAGTGGAGATCTTCTATATAAGAGAATTCTACTGATTGACCCGTGAAGGATGGATATGGACAGGGACAAGATGGCAGAGTGGATATTACACCTCATCCTAGAGATCCTCTTCCGACTTATTGGAGAGGTGAGAGATTCTGATGACATCACATTACATCATTCTTGTGGGAATGTGGGAAGTGATTTAACCAAAAATCAAATCTTCTAACACATGAGATAGTTCATACAGGAAAGAAGCCCTTTTCATATTCAGAATGTGGAAAAAGTTTTGCCCTCAAATCAATCGTTGATAGACATCAAAGGACTCACACAAAGGAAAAGCCATTTTCATTTTCAGAATGTGGGAAATTTTTCAAATATAAATCAAGTCTTGTTGTACATGAAAGAATTCACACAAAACAGAGCCATATTCATGCACAGAATGTGTTAAATGTTTTAACCCAAAATCAGATCTTGTTAGACATCAAACAACTCACACGGGGAAAAGCCCTTTTCATGTTCAGATTGTGGGAAATGTTTTAATTAGAAAATAGATTATATTTAACATCAAAGAATTCACAAGGGGGGAAGCCTTTTTGATGTTCAGAATGTAGAAAATGTTTTAAGCACAAATCAAGTCTTGTTACACATCACAGAATTCACACAAGGGGAGAAGCCATTTTCTTGTTAAGAATGTGGGAAATGTTTTTGTCCACAAAAAAATCTCTTGTTAGACAGCAAAGAACTCACAAAAGGGGAAAGCCATTTGAATGTTCTTACTGTATTTAAAACAAAGTTAACTTACGAATTCACAAAGTTACCTGTTTTGTAAAATTTTACAAGAAAATGTATAAAATGTTTAGTCAAGGTTAAGTAACAAAATAAAAGGAAAGCAATTTAGGTCTTAAAAATTTAATTTATAAATGTACTCAGTTTCATTTACTAACAAATGTCTCTTATCACAAAAGCAGATAAAGTCAAGATAAGAGAAATACTGCATCTATATATATAATTGCCTTATTCTGTCTGTCTGTCTGTCTTGCTCCAAAATTGTGTCCTTACGGTGACACAAAGCTGATTGGCCGCTGGGCTCGCCATGGCCCCGCCCCCCCGCACGGATTGGCCGCTCGCCCAGGCTGCGCCCCCACACGGATTGGCCGGCCGCTCGCCAGGCTCCGCCCCCCCCACAGATTGGCCTCTTGCCCCGGCACCCTGCAGGCATTGGCAACTCGGCCCCGCCCCCCTCACGCAATGCACGCTAGCTCTGGCCCCGCCCCCCCACGCATTCCCCGAACCGACACGGTCACGGAGCCACGACTCCCAGGTGAGTACTGTACCCCCGGGAGCCCACATCAGCGTACGCCGCCAACCCAGCCGACACATACCCTCGCATTGCTGGGGTTCCCGCCGTATGCTGGTGTGGGCTCCCGTGCGAGCGGGGGACGAGATACGCTGGTAACCATGGTAACATAGTTACCAGCGCATCAAGGTCCTGCACCGGCGGAACATACACACACGCACACACATAACAACACACACACACACGTCAGATCACACTCACTCTCACACACACCTCACACACACATCAGATCGCATCCACACACTCACAACATCCTGGGATATCGCTTGCTTCTCGGCGGCGATACTGTGCAGTGAGCTTCCAGGACCTGCCGGAGGATCACATGGCCAGAAGCATGTGGTATCTCCGGATGTTGTGAGTGTGAGCGCGTATGTGTAATATCGTCAATGTGTGTGTGCGTGAGTGTATGCGATCAGGTGTGTGTGAGTGTATGCGATCGGGTGTGTGTGAGTGTATGCGATCGGGTGTGTGTGTGAGTGTATGCGATCGGGTGTGTGTGTGAGTGTATGCGATCGGGTGTGTGTGTGTGTGTGAGTGTATGCGATCGGGTGTGTGTGTGTGAGTGTATGCGATCGGATCTGTGAGTGTCGGCAGAGGAGCACGGCGTGCTGGAGGAGGCTGGGACGAGAGAGGCTGATCCTGGGGAAGGCTGGGATGGGGAGGCTGAGAGAAGAGAGGCTGATGCTGGGGGAGGCTGGGGTAGGCTGGGATGAGAGAGGCTGATGGTGGGGACCGAAAAGGCTGATGCTGGGAGGAGAGAGGCTGATGCTGGGGGAGGCTGAGGCTGGGGTAGGCTGGGAGGAGAGAGGCTGATGCTGGGAGGAGAGAGGCTGATGCTGGGGGAGGCTGAGGCTGGGGTAGGCTGGGAGGAGAGAGGCAGATGCTGGGAGGAGAGAGGCTGATGCTGGGGGAGGCTGAGGCTGGGGTAGGCTGGGAGGAGAGAGGCTGATGCTGGGGACAGAAAAGGCTGATGCTGGGGACAGAAAAGGCTGATGCTGGGAGGAGAGAGGCTGATGCTGGGAGGAGAGAGGCTGATGCTGGGGACAGAAAAGGCTGATGCTGGGAGGAGAGAGGCTTATGCTGGGAGGAGAGAGGCTGATGCTGGGAGGAGAGAGGCTGATGCTGGGAGGAGAGAGGCTGATGCTGGGATGAGAGAGGCTGATGCTGGGAGGAGAGAGGCTGATGCTGGGAGGAGAGAGGCTGATGCTGCGGGCAGAGAGGCTGATGCTGCGGGCAGAGAGGCTGATGCTGGTGCAGCATGGGGGATGGAGCACGATGGGGAGTGCGCAGCATGGGGGATAGAGAACGTTTGGGAGTGCGCAGCATGGCGGATGGAGCACATTTGGGAGTGCGCAGCATGGCGGATGGAGCATGTTTGGAAGTGCGCAGCATGGCGGATGGAGCACGTTTGAGAGTGCGCAGCATGGCGGATGGAGCACGTTTGGGAGTGCGCAGCATGGCGGATGGAGCACGTTTGGGAGTGCGCAGCATGGCGGATGGAGCACGTTTGGGAGTGCGCAGCATGGGGGATGCAGCACGATGGGGAGTGCAGAGTATGGCGGATGGAGCACGTTTGGGAGTGCGCAGCATGGCGGATGGACCAGGTTTGGGAGTGCGCAGCATGGTGGATGGAGCACGTTTGGGAGTGCGCAGCATGGCGGATGGAGCACGATGGGGGGTGCGCAGCATAGGGGATGGAGCACGATGGGGAGTGCGCTGCATGGGGGATGGAGCACGATGGGGGGTGCACAGCATAGGGGATGGAGCACGATGGGAAGTGCACACCTAACCCCAACACACACACACACACGCGCGCGCACTGCACAACACACCACACACACACACTGGGAACCACAAACAACTGCCCTACACAGTCACCCACACACACAGACAACGCTGCACACACACAACACCCAACACACAAACACCGCGGCATACATAAATATACGCACATACCGCACAACACACAAATTGCACAAAACATACCTCCCCCCAAAACACACCACACACACACACAAACCGCGCAACACACACACACACAACGCTACAGACACACAGCGCTCCACAAACAACGCAACACACGCAACACACATACAACACCGCTCTCACCCCCCGTCACACCCAGACAACACCCCGAACATGTACAGCGCCCTACACAAACACTTGGTAACTACACACAACAACATCTATATATATATATATATATATATATATATAACAAAAATCATACATGAACTACACAATACGTAAATTCTAGAATACCCGATGCGTAGAATCGGGCCACCTTCTAGTATGTTATAAATGTGTACATGCCTGAATTACTGTATGGTAAAATCTCATAACCTCAGGTTACAAAGGGGAAAAAGAACCACCACAAAATAGTTAAAAACTGATTATACTGTAGCTATTTCATACTTGTTCGTAGTGAATTAGTTATATATAAAAAAAAAAGTTATGTCTTGGGAGCTTATCTGTAATGTATTCATATACTGTATGTCATTACTACCATGGTAAAACATAATATTACCTTACATTGTGACCTCCTAACAAGTCTTTGATATAAATACTGTATTTTTAGATTATAAGACGCACTTTTCCTCCCAAAAATTTGAAAGGAAGGTGAGGGGTGCATCTTATAATCCGAATGTAGCTTACTGGGGGATGGTGGAGAAGGGCAGCAGGAGGCAGGGGCAATGCTGCGGCGGCTGTGCAGGGTCCGCAGCAGCTGTGCATGGTCTGCGGCGTCTGGGCTGGAGCTGCGGTGGCAGTGCAGGGTCTATGGTGGCAGCTGTGGTTGCAGGTGGTGAGAGCTTCAAATAATGGCACTCGGAGTTGGCACATGTGCAGATGGAGCTCTGGGCTCAAGATCTCATCTGCGCACGCGCAGTCTCCAGCCCATTGATCTCCAAGCAGTGGATTTAAGGAATGGCGCCTGGAGGTGGCCTCACCGTCTGCAGCCCCAGCCCAGCTGCCATCGCAGCCCTAGCACAGCCGCCACCGCCGAAAGTTTCTGGGACAGCATCTAGGACACCCACCACATCGCCCGCAGCATCGCCCTGCTCCACCGCCACAACTGCCCCTGCCTCCTGTGACCCCGCTCGACCACCGCTGCCGCCTCCCTCTGGTAAGACACCACCGGATTGTAAGACGGACCCCATTTTTTTCATTATTTTTTTTCTAAATTTTGGCTGCGCCTTATAATCCGATCCGTCTTATAAACCAAAAAAGACGGTAACTGGTGGGTGTTCCCTCAGATGTTTTTTATACGCCACTCTGTCTGCATATTACTGTCTCTGTTCTGGTGATGTCACGGGGTGTGATGGGATAATCGGGCACTGGGGCTCCTATATTAGCCCTCAGGATAGGAGGGCCCTAGCTGTCCCTGATCCAAGAGATACAGCTGATGGTGATGATGTCTGGGTCTTCTTCCTAGCTCTGCTCCTGTACAGCCCTGATCTAATCTTAATCCAGGGGAGGGACAGGACAGGAGTCTTCGAACCCATAGATATGGTCAAACAGGGGAAAGCAAAACTCGTTCACTCAGCAAGCTCAGAGGTATTAGACAGCAAGTGATAAGGAGGAAAATAAGAACAGGGAAGAAACATCAAGACAATGATAGAACGCCACAGCTACCCCACACACAACGCACTACAATCACCAGCAGGACTGGTATACAACAGCACACAGATCAGTGTAGCAAAAGCTATTGTCGGCATGGAAAGACAGATTCCCTCATCTTAAAAAGGCGGGAAGTATCTGTGATAGGTGTTCCCACAACATCTGATCCCAGAGGTAACCAGCAGGCCAGTAGCAATTAAGTCCTGCCAGCCTGATCACATATGAACACACAGCTGGTCGACGCCTCAGCCTGCCTGTGTAGCTCAGAAGCACCAGAGAAACTACAGTGTGGAGTGCTAGAGTCTGTTGTGTCAACAGCGTCTGATGATAGGTTTATATATATATATTGTGAGCTGTTATTGTGAACAGTTAAGCAAGTTGAAGATGAAATCATCTCTAAAAGACATAAAGGTAAGGATGACACCTTTCCATTCTAATTTTAGGTAAAAAACAAAAAAAAATAACCATTTGTAGAAGCCATCCTCTTTTCAACTTCAGTTTTTTTGCATATGGTATTATGTTTGCATCAAGAATTTGTTGAAATTTCATTGAATCCATTCTTCCCTCTACCTGTGAAATTTTACCTGTGCAATTGGTTTCAACCTCAAAGCATGATTGATCCACCCCCATGCTTAATGGTTGGCAATATATTCTTTTCCTGAAATTCTGTGCCCTTTTTTCTTTACACATATCTTCAATCATTGTAGCCAAACAGTTTTGTTTTAACGCCTTCATGGCCAATGACATACCTGTACATCATTGGCTTTCTATGTCCCTTTAATAGTGGCTCACATATCAGCTGATCTGATCAGCCAACATGTGCAGCTAAAAGGTACAGGTGGATTAGAGAGTCACCCGTGCCTGATAGTTAGATCGTGCTGGCAAACTTGTGACATAGCGATCAAACATGGTCTAGCAGGAAGGTCTACATTCTCCACTGCAATCAGCGGCCCCGTGACGTGATTATGGAGCACCGATGGGGTGTCATGACAGCTGGGGATCAGCTGATTCTCATGGCAAAGTTCCTGTAAATGTCAGCAGAGCACCGACACTCACACTAGATCAGCATCTCTGCTGGTTAGAGTGATGCTGAAGTATCGCTCTAATCAGCAAAAGCGATCAGACTGTATAGTGATAAAGACCCCCAAGGAGACTAGTAAAATCAATAAGAAATGTAAAAATAAAAAATAAGTTTTTAAAAATATGTAAAATATAAAAAAATTCAAAATCACCTCCCCCTTTGCCCCATTGAAAATAAAAATAAGAAAAATTACACATATTTGGTATCGCCATGTTTAAAAATGCCCGATCTGTCAAAATCTAAAACAATTAATCTGATCGGTACACGACGTAGCAAGAAAAAAAATTAAAACGTCAGAATTATGTTTTTTTGGTTGCTTCAACATTGCATTAAAATGCAATAACAGGTGATCAAAAACATTGTATCTACAGAAAAATGGTAATATTAAAAACACCAGCTTTTGTAAACTAATAGCCATCACTGAGCCTCAGATCCAGAAAAGTGAAAATGCTACATATCTCGGAAAATGGCGACAAAAGCACAATTATTTTTTTCTTTTTTCTCCAAATTTCTGATTTTTTCCCCAATGTTTGGTATCTACGAGCTGTCAGGTCAATTTTACTATATAGTGAATATGGTTATTAAAAAAACCCAAGCAATTGTGGAATTGCACTTTTTTTGCAATTTCATCACACTTTGGAATTTTTTTTTCCATTTTCCAGTACAATAAGGAGCAGAATCAATAGTGTTGTTCAAAAGTACAACTTATCCTTCAAAAAAACAAGCCCTCATATAGTTATATTGAAGGAGAAATAAAAAAAAGTTATGGCTCTAGGAAGAAAGGGAGGAAAAATTAAAAAACGGAAAATAGCCCAGGGGTAAAGGAGTTAACCACATCAGTCCACAGGATGTTTCCAAAATGCATCAAGCTTGTTTCAATGTTCTTTTCCATACTTCTCACGCTGAATTTTATGGTGAGGATGCAAGAGAGGTTTTCTTCTGATGACTCTTCCATGAAGGCCATATTTGTGCAGGTGTCGCTGAACAGTAGAACAATGCAGTACAACTCTAGAGTCTGCTGCTAAATCTTCCTGAAGGTCTTCTGATTTGCCTCACTAGCAATCCTACGAGCAGCTCTCGCAGAAATGTTACTGTAATAAAGCGGAAGTTGAAATGGATAATGATGTCACACAAGTCAAAATCCACAATAGATGACCTGAAAAGGCACAAACTTAAAGTTTAACAATTCACAGTTCCCAGATCTGAACATCATTGAAAATCTGTGGCTAGACCTTAAAAGAGCAGTGCATGCAAGACAAGTCTGGAATCTCACAGAACTGGAAGACGTTTCCAAGGAAGAGAAGTGAATGCAAGACGAGCCAGGAATCTCGCAGAACTGGAAGACGTCCCATAGGGAAAATGGATGAAAATCCCTCAAACAAGAATTGAAAAAGACTCTTGGCTACTACACAAAGCTTTAACAAGCTATGAATACTTTAAAAAAAAAAATAAAAAATGAGTTTTGGTCATAAGAAATCGAAGCTTTATTATTAATACATTTTTTTAAAAAAGGATTTGATGAAACAAAACGTAGAGATATTTACAAATACAACAATAAACATGCAAAAAAAATGTGATGTGTGCAAAACTTATCTACCCAGGTACAGTTGAAACCATAAATTTACATCCTCTCTCTATAAAGACACATCTGCAGGTTTTTCTCACAATCTGACATGCAATCAGAATAAACCTTTCCTGTTTTTGGTCAATTAGGAACCAAAAATATATTTGTAGGGGGTTTTTTTAGATTTGGCTATCTTAGGAGGATATCTGTTTGTGCAGGTAACTATTACTGTGCAGAATTATTAGGCAACTTAATAAAACAAATATATTTCCATCTCACTTGTTTATTTTCTCCAGGTAAACAAATATAACTGCACAAAATTTAGAAATAAACATTTCTGACATGCAAAAACAAAACCCCAAAAAAATGAGTGACCAATATAATAATAATAATAATAATAATAACAATAATAATAATATAGCCACCTTTCTTTATTATGACACTCAACAGCCTACCATCCATAGATTCTGTCAGTTGCTTGATCTGTTTATGATCAGCATTGCGTGCAGCAGCCACCACAGCCTCCCAGACACTGTTCCGAGAGGTGTACTGTTTTCCCTCCCTGTAGATCTCACATTTTATGAAGGACAACAGGTTCTCTATGAGGTTCAGATCAAGTGAACAAGGGGGCCATGTCATTATTTTTTCATTTTTTAGACCTTTACTGGCCAGCCACGCTGTAGAGTAGTTGGATGCATGTGATGGAGCATTGTACTGCATGAAAAATATGTTTTTCTTGAACGATACCGACTTCTTCCTGTACCACTGCTTGATGAATTTGTCTTCCAGAAACTGGCAGTAGGTGTGGCAGTTGAGCTTCACTCCATCCTCAACCCGAGAAGGTCCCACAAGTTCATCTTTGATGATACCAGCTCATACCAGTACCCCACCTCCACCTTGCTGGCTTCTGAGTCGGAGTGGAGCTCTCTGCCCTTTACTGATCCAGCCTCTGGCCCATCCATCTGCCCATCAAGAGTTACTCTCATTTCATCAGTCCATAAAACCTTTGAAAAATCAGTCTTAAGATATTTCTTGGCCCAGTCTTCACATTTTCTCTTATGTTTCTTGCTCAAAGGTGGTCGTTTTTCAGCCTTCCTTACCTTGGCCATGTCCCTGAGTATGGCACACCTTGTGCTTTTTGATACTCCAATAATGTTGCAGCTCTATAATATGGCCAAACTGTTGGCAAATGGCATTTTTTCAGCTTCACGCTTGATTTTCCTCAATTCATGGGCAGTTATTGTGCGCCTTTTTTTGCCCAACACGCTTCTTGCGACCCTGTTGGCTATTTGCCATGAAACGTTTGATTGTTCGGTGATCACGCTTTAAAAGTTTGGTAATTTCAAGACTGCTGCATCCCTCTGCAAGACATCTCACAATTTTGGACTTTTCAGAGCCCGTCAAATCTCTCTTCTGACCCATTTTGCCAAAGGAAAGGAAGTTGCCTAATAATTAAGCACACCTTATATAGGGTGTTGATGTCATTACACCGCACCCCTCCTCATTACAGAGATGCACATCACCTGATTTACTTAATTGGTAGTTGGCTCTAAAGCCTATGCAGCTTGGAGTAGGACACTTATAAAAAGTATCATGTGATCAAAATATTCATTTACCTAATAATTCTGCACACATTTTATGCCCCCTGGTCCTTAGTGTTTTATCAGTGAAAAACACGGACATCTGAATAAGGCCTAAATCTGTGTAAAGCACACGTCAAAGCAAAACCCAACCTCCCCATTTTATCCTCCCCTTCATGCTGACAAACCAAAAGTGCAAATAATTTTAAAAAGTGTAATAAAAGAAATGATAACACACACACAACTCCGCTCTGTACAACTCGTACACAAACAGCTCCACTCCGTACACGTTACACATACACACACGTCTCTACTGTAAACACATCCCACACAGCTCCACTTCGTACACCTCATACACACGGCTCCGCTCCGTACACCTCGTACACACACGGCTCCGCTCCGTACACCTCGTACACACACGGCTCCGCTCCGTACACCTCGTACACACACGGCTCCGCTCCGTACACCTCGTACACACACGGCTCCGCTCCGTACACCTCGTACACACACGGCTCCGCTCCGTACACCTCGTACACACACGGCTCCGCTCCGTACACCTCGTACACACACGGCTCCGCTCCGTACACCTCGTACACACACGGCTCCGCTCCGTACACCTCGTACACACACGGCTCCGCTCCGTACACCTCGTACACACACGGCTCCGCTCCGTACACCTCGTACACACACGGCTCCGCTCCGTACACCTCGTACACACACGGCTCCGCTCCGTACACCTCGTACACACACGGCTCCGCTCCGTACACCTCGTACACACACGGCTCCGCTCCGTACACCTCGTACACACACGGCTCCGCTCCGTACACCTCGTACACACACGGCTCCGCTCCGTACACCTCGTACACACACGGCTCCGCTCCGTACACCTCGTACACACACGGCTCCGCTCCGTACACCTCGTACACACACGGCTCCGCTCCGTACACCTCGTACACACACGGCTCCGCTCCGTACACCTCGTACACACACGGCTCCGCTCCGTACACCTCGTACACACACGGCTCCGCTCCGTACACCTCGTACACACACGGCTCCGCTCCGTACACCTCGTACACACACGGCTCCGCTCCGTACACCTCGCACACACACGGCTCCGCTCCGTACACCTCGCACACACACGGCTCCGCTCCGTACACCTCGCACACACACGGCTCCGCTCCGTACACCTCGCACACACACGGCTCCGCTCTGTACACCTCATACACACGGCTCCGCTCCGTACACCTCGCACACACACGGCTCCGCTCTGTACACCTCATACACACGGCTCCGCTCCGTACACCTCGTACACATGTAGTGGGTGGGCCTACCCCCTACTAGTTTAGCATAGTTACCCGGCATTGTGATTATTAAAAGTGTTGATTTTTATTATTGTATATGATGTGTTAGGGCACCCCCCTAGTGGCCGGGTGGGACGGCTGTTGCCACCGGGGAGGAGGAGTCGGCCGGATATCTAGGCAAGGTCTGAATGTGTGTGGGGACAGAGGATCCGGGGCAGCGGAGAGTGCACATCTGCAGCGGCAAGTGTGATTGTGTGAGCGGACCATCAAGGGACACCGGAGATAAGGAGGTGAACGCAACCTCAAAGCCTATTCTGCCGGTGTGGGTCCGGTGTATGCTTGGCTGAAGAGTGGAAGCCCGTAGGAAGTGGAGTACTTTGGGCATATTCCCACCAGAGGGTGCGTTCGGGCAGGGTGTCCCCAGCTCCACTAATATTGCCGGAATCTGCTGCCCGGAGTGTTTTATCTTTGTGAATAAATGTCGTTTTTATTGCATCTGGACTTTTGCCTACAGCCTTTTTGTGCATCGGCCGATGAAGACACCGACATACACTCTCTCAACATTAAAGAAGTGATGAAGCCAGGGATGTGCCTTGAATGCAGTGCTGCCACGACTACACAGCCAGAGGCCTCCCAGACTGGTCACTTCAAGTGGCGTAGTCGGCAGGATGCGATTCCCCTGCCAGGAACCCAAGAAGCCGGAGACCAAGTGGTGCCGAGTGCACCGTCTCCGGGCTATGAGAACAGATTTCCAGTCCCATGGTGGGAGGAAGAAGTGCCCAAGGCGTTGGACCGGGCACAAGATGGCGGCAAGATGGCCGTCGTCTGTGAAGATAACGAGAGCGCGCGAAAAGTTGGCGCCAAAAGAAGAGCCTGGGGCTGGCCGGTGCCGAAGAAAAAGGACAGAGTACTCCGCCCAAAGAGGGGAGGCGCCAGCTCCAGGGCATTGAAGATGAAGAAAAAGAAAAAGAAGTACCTCAGCGGAGGAGTCAAGATGATGCGTGAGGCTGGGGGTGGAGTCCGTTTAAGAGCGGGAAACGAAGACCCGCCTCCACTTTCCCCAGTCTCAGCGTCGACATCACCGCCATTACCAGCGATACTGTCGGAGATTGAGATGGAGACCTTTGGGCAGCCCGCGGAGTTGGCAACGACTATGGCCCTAATCAGCCTCGGTCGAGGTCGACCCCGGTTCGCCCCTGCTAGTGAGGCCGCGTTGGCGGACCTTCCCATTGGACCGGGAGGTTCCACCAGGCCGGACAAAGTTTCCTGGAAGACCTCATGGGATGCTCAAACCGGGAGCACCATCACAGAGGTGAAGGCGACCTATGCCACCCCACCCATGCCAAACCGTCCGGGGGTTGCAGTCTTCCCATGGGAGACCCCGCAGCTTAACGCCGCCGCTTCCCCATTTGTGCCGGAGCCGGCTGAGGAGTTTGCTGAGCGCTTGGAGAAAGATCACCTGGGCTTCTTCTGGGATCCAGTCATCGCCCCGCCTGCGGAGCCGCGCCCCAGTGTCCCGACCCCGAAGCCTGACCCCGTCCAGGAACGTCTCCTGGCCGAGACCATCGTCCGGGAAATGCTGTCCGGTTCTGGTGGCGAGGAGCTGGCACAGCAGTTTGTGACCGGGGTGGTTGTTAAGTTCAATCAGCAGGACGGATATGGATTCATCCGAGAAGTCGAGACCGGGGATGATTACTTTTATAATAGAGTTCATCTCGACGTGGAAGGACTGCCCAAGCGACTCCATACTTTGTGGCCGGGCGAGAAAGTCCAGTTCCTGCCGGACGCAGGTAGCCGCGGCCTGTTTGCTGTTTGTGTCTCCCGCATCCCAACCACCCGGGAAGCGGAGCAGTGGCAGGAGGAGATTGAGTGGGAGGAGCAGCAAGAGCGGCGCCGGAGCCATGCCAGATCGCTCCCGCCCGCGCCCTCTCAACCCCGGCGTGTCTTGGCTGCTGTCCCGGAAACAGCGACTGCATCGGCCCCTGACCCGGAGAAGGTTCCAACCGTGGTAGCGGTAACGCAAAATGTTACAAACAAGCCGGTCATCATGCTGGACGCACCACCGCCATCTCGGGCAGAGACACCATCACCCCCAAGAGGAGCTGCAGCAGCTGCACCGGCGGAGCCGCCTTTCGCCCCTGTGTCTTTCAGGCGAATCCGCCGCCAGCCGGGACAATCTCTGGGGGCCTATATCCAGGCTCAAGCGGAAGAATGGAAGCGAGCCTGGCCCCCAGAGTAAGTTGTTAACTTCAGCACCTTCAAAGACCGGTGTTGTTCCAGACCGGCAGAAAGTTTCATTGTTGTTGAAAAGTTTTACGGGCCCGTTGCCCTCCAGCAAAGACCGGGAGCGCTTTTGAAGCCTCCGGGCACCTTCAGCAAAGACCGGGAGCGCTATTGAAGCCTCCGGGCGCCCATCTAAGACCGGGAGCGCTGTTAAGCCTCCGGGCGCTATCCAGAGACCGGGAGCGCTGCTGCGCCATTAAGCGCCCCTAAAGACCGGGAGTGCCGCTGAACTGGTGCCGCTGTTGAGGACTGACCCAAAAGGTTTTTATGTGTCAATATGTTTAAAGTTTTAGAGCCTTGCCGGGAGGCTCGGGTTTTAAGAGGGGAGGCATGTAGTGGGTGGGCCTACCCCCTACTAGTTTAGCATAGTTACCCGGCATTGTGATTATTAAAAGTGTTGATTTTTATTATTGTATATGATGTGTTAGGGCACCCCCCTAGTGGCCGGGTGGGACAGCTGTTGCCACCGGGGAGGAGGAGTCGGCCGGATATCTAGGCAAGGTCTGAATGTGTGTGGGGACAGAGGATCCGGGGCAGCGGAGAGTGCACATCTGCAGCGGCAAGTGTGATTGTGTGAGCGGACCATCAAGGGACACCGGAGATAAGGAGGTGAACGCAACCTCAAAGCCTATTCTGCCGGTGTGGGTCCGGTGTATGCTTGGCTGAAGAGTGGAAGCCCGTAGGAAGTGGAGTACTTTGGGCATATTCCCACCAGAGGGTGCGTTCGGGCAGGGTGTCCCCAGCTCCACTAATATTGCCGGAATCTGCTGCCCGGAGTGTTTTATCTTTGTGAATAAATGTCGTTTTTATTGCATCTGGACTTTTGCCTACAGCCTTTTTGTGCATCGGCCGATGAAGACACCGACATACACTCTCTCAACATTAAAGAAGTGATGAAGCCAGGGATGTGCCTTGAATGCAGTGCTGCCACGACTACACAGCCAGAGGCCTCCCAGACTGGTCACTTCACACACACGGCTCCGCTCCATACACCTCGTACACACACGGCTCCACTCCGTACACCTCGTACACCTCGTACACACACGGCTCCACTCCGTACACCTCGTACATACACGGCTACGCTCCGTACACCTCGTACACACACGGCTCCGCTCCGTACACCTCGTACACACACGGCTCCACTCCGTACACCTCGTACACACACGGCTCCGCTCCGTACACCTCGTACACACACGGCTCTGCTACATCCACACTGTAAACCCCTCCTGACCCCACACATAATCTTCCCCTCATCCAGCACCATGACACCCAGCACAGCAGAGTCCTGCATACACTGAGGAGCTGATCATGTGACCCCTGACTCCTCCCCTCCATGTGACATCATCACAGGTCCTGGAAGCACAGAGCAGCCATATATCTAGTGTGCGGCTCTGCAGGAGGAGGTAGGTGGATGTCATTGATATTACTATTAACCCCTTCGTTCCCAGAGATAGTGTCCCCCTCCCCCCAGCTCTGTCAGGTGTGTATATACAGCAGTATACAGCTGGGTGTGGTGCTCCTGTACACAGCGGAGGTCGCTCTGGGTTTGGGGACAGATGTCGCTTTTTCTCGGAGGTCGAGATTTTTATTGATTTATTGTCTGTTTTTTTATAGTCGTAGAAATCAAGAAAAATGTAAAAAATGCAATTTCCCTAATTTGAGCTGTAATTGTTTAGAATGACGGAATTTCCTGGTAATTGACATAAATACAGATTTCCCTTTGTCACCTTTTATTATTTGAAAAAGAAGAATAATCAGAATATCGCTGTGAGGGCGCTCAGTATAGGGGAGCGGATGTTAGTAAAAGTGTGACCGGTTTAGTCAGTCAGTGGCTGGTCATTTTCCACTGACTGACTAAGCCCAGTCACCACCACGACCCCCACCAACCAACCGACTTAGTTCCCTGACACTGCGAGCGAGCATGTCCTGATAAGTGACCAGTCCGCCATAGCGCGCGGGAGATGCCGGTCATGTCTACTCACTAAGCCGGCCACCTTAACCACTCATTCCGGACACTGCAAGGAAACTATGCCCCCCGACGACCAGGGTGAGAAACCTGACAGGTACTGCAAGCCGGCAACGGCGGCACTCGTTTGACAGATATGACAACTGTCACGAGCCGGGCCGAGGGGGGGGGTCACTGAGGATTCCTCCCTTCGGTCGTGGACATGTCAATCTGTGACGAATCCGCACCTCGCATCCCCACCCTGACGTCTCTAAGATGAACTCATCATTTACGCCAACACGCGATGTTCCACGCCCGCAAGGGGTATATAAGGTCCGCTTGGTACAACACAGCATTGACACCTCCTCTAACAAGCACAGGGAGGGGAACTATGTAGACTGCACATACTCCGGCGCAGCGCTCAGCTTTTCCACAACCCTGACAGGCCGACAGGAACTTTCCACTAACCCAAGTGGAACAGAATTCTGCCAGTCCAGTACAGACTGCCACCAGTTCCTCGTTAGATTTAGGCCTGGTCCGTTAACAGGACTATATCGGGCCAGAAACCAGCCCAGGTAGCATGTAAACTAAGCCGAGCTCACAGACAAGGGATTTGTGGATCGAGATAAAAGAAACAGCCCAAGATTAAATTATATATTTAATCGCCTTAAGGACACACTACATAATACACTATATGCAAGATGAGATTTACAGATTATATGTCAGAAGTACTGTTATAGAGGTGTGGTTACAAACAGATATACAGATTGATTAGTTACCTTATTCGTTATGAATATGACTGGGGTTGTCTTGCACAAGGGAATTTCTGTGGAGCCATGAGTTCCAGGGCCCTCTCCCACGTGTATCGCACGTGACCTCTCAGACACGAATAGCCATAAGATGTCCGCACTGATGTTATGAATCTCTGCACATTCCATGTTCCCTCCCACCTGGTGACCTAATACTGGGCTAGACATGGGTGTGCCTTTTAGCTTTCAGGGAGATATGGATTTTCAGTTTTACCCATATCTCCGCCCCTGAGCATATTCCAAGGAAGAAATGACCATTATATTTTCCATGAGGATTTTATCTATCTATAGATATGAAACATGATAGGTTTGTGGGCTTCCTTTGGAGAGTTATTATTGACTGCTACGGATGTCTCACAATTTAGGGAAAATAAGTGTAATGTGCATCTTGCTGTCAGGAAGCTGAAAATGTGACTGCCTTATTTGTGGGCGTGACATGTTCCCCCAATATTGCAACTCTTACATCTTTACCTCAAAGTCTTCCAAAGCCTGTACCTGGTTCTTTGAAGCTCGGTTGTAAACTTGTAGTTCTCCGCCTCTACTCTGAGCTGGACAATTCGCTTAGCAGGGGGACTTGCTGGCTTCTTTTGCCTCTGCGAGCATTTTTCATTTTTGCATTTTCATTTTTTTTTTCCTTTCTTTTTTAAATAGACAGAAAATGGCTTTATAGGGCTTTTTTTTTTTGTTTCATAGGATGGGTGATTGTACTTTTGAATGACACCATTCATTGTACCATATTGACTAAGGGAAAATTACAGAAAAACAAAGTTCCAAATGCTGCAAAATAGTTACATAGGTTGAAAAAAGCCCTTGGTCCATTTAGTTCAACCTTCCTCCACCAATTATACATTTTGTCATTAAGGCTACTTTCACACTTCAATCAATCCATTGCCTTGAGAAAATATGGTATCCTGCAAAATGCTTTACAGGATTCAGTTTTTCCCCCATAGACTTGTATTAGAGACGGATTGCGACTGATGGCCTTGCGTTGCATCCGTTGCACGATGGATCAGTCATGGACTGACTGCCCATCGGGCGGAAGCAATGCAGAATGTAACTTTTTTTGTGTGCGTTAAAAAAACAGACATCAACTGATCAGTCGTCATCCGTCGTGTTTTGTAATGAAAGGCTATGGGCGCCAGATCCATCGGAATCCGTCAAATGACGGATTACGGTGACGCATCCGTCGTTTAGCAACCGAGCATGCTCAGATGTGTCCTTTCTGGTTAAAAAACTCTGTCTTTCTCTATCTTTCTGTCTCTCTCATTTGTTTTACAAAAGCTTGGGAAATCAATACAGCACACACGCATTGTGATATACTGAATGTTTTTGCTTTATTAGTACATGTGACGAGTTTATATAACGTCACAGATAAAGGAAAAATTGGCTCCAACTTATGAGCCAATAGGAACAAAAGGGGCTTTGAAAAAAAATGTGAAACTTCCCCACCCATTAGTGTTAGCTGAACCCTATGGCATCATTAGCTATAGGACAAGATGGACCTTATCTATTCTCTCACATTGCTGTTTTTACAAAAACATGATTGCATTTTCTTTTTTATATTTAGTGGGGCTTGTCAGAAAGGGAGAAGGTGTCGCATCACCCAGAAGATTTACTAATGAAAGTAGTGTAAATTATAGCAGAATTTCAGCAGTAGATTTCAAATTATTTTATCCAGAAGATATCTGCACTGTGATAGGCTCACCTGGCAACGTGGATTAGTTAAAGGGAACCTGTCACCGGATTTTGCCCCTATAACCTGTGGCCACCACCAGTGAGCCATTATATACAGTATTCTTGAATGCAGTATAAGAGCCAAAGCAGCACTGTATAACATAAAAAACATCGTTTATTATACACACCTAGGGGGCGGTCTTGTCCAATGGGTGTCAATGCTCTACGGTCCGGCGCATCCTCTGCGTTGATCGCCGTCCTCTTTCGACACAACCCAGTGTGGATCACGTGTCCTATGTCATCCACACAGGTCGACATTGTGTTCCTGCACAGGCGCGCTTTGGTCTGCCCTTCGCAGATCAAAGTTCCTTGATTCGGAAGAGTTGAGAGTGTGGACAACACCTTGAATCAGCAGAGTTAAGTTGGTATTCAAGCACCCAGTTGTAGTAGAGCAGGAAACGTGCACTGTACTCAGGAACAGCAGAGTTGAGTTGATAGTAAAGCACCTGGTTGTAGTAGAGGTGGATGTTCCTGCAGCACTTGGGAACAGCAGAGGAAAGTTGGTCGTCAGACACTAGGTGGTAGTAAAGGTAGATGTGCGTACATCACCTAGGAGTAATAGAGCTGAGTTAGTAGTTAGGCACACCTGGCAATCTGGATTCGCTAAGCCTTAGGTGCAGGTGAGCAGCATGGACTGGTGGTAATAGAGCTAGATGTGCGTACATCACCTGGGAATAGGAGAGCTGGATGAGCATACAACAGTCAGGATTAGCAGACCTGAGTAGACAACCAAGCACCTGGCAGTAGCAAACTGAGTAGGGAGTTGAGCTTAGGTTCTGTGGTAGCAGTGGGCACTAGTTATCTGTCTGGTATTTTTTTTACGGGCAGGGCTTATGCTTGAAGCAATATGGGCTACCCCCCCAAAAAAAGGCAGACTTGCCAGACCCCAGACGTCTGCGTCGCTCCCAGGTCCTCCTGCAATCCTCGGCGAGCGCTACCAGCAGGTATGCTCCACAGCGGTGCTCCCTTGCTTTTCGGCCGGCATTCACACACAGATCAGATTGCATACAGAATCACATCAGATCTCACACACACATCAGGTGATACCTATTGCTTCTGGCTGGCAGGGGAACCTTGAATGCAGTGCAGTGGATTGTGATGACCTGCGGTGGAATGCATCAATGCATTCCACCTCAGGGTTTTCATGCATTCCACCGCAGGTCCTCGCGCTCCCCTGCACTGCATCCCAGGTTCACCTGCCAGCCAGAAGCAATGGGTACCACTGAATGTTGTGTGATTTTATGTGGGTGTGCATTCCACCACAGGTCCCCCCCATTGGGGGGGGGGGGTCTTCTGTCTTCTTTCTTCTCTCTTTTGGGGGTATCTGCTTTCTATAATGAAGTGTCCTGCAGTATTATTTAACCTTTTTAGCTGCATGGACACTTCATTATTGAACTGCGACTAAAGAGTGATTTGCACGCTGCGACATCGCTAACGATATATCGTCGGGGTCACGTCGTTAGTGACGCACATCCGGTGCCGTTAGCGACATCGCAGCGTGTGACACCAAGGAGCGACGATCAACGAGCGTAAAAATGTGAAAAATCTTTGCTCGTTGACACGTCGCTCCTTTTCCAAATATCGTTGCTGCAGGTACGATGTTGTTAGTCGTTCCTGCGGCAGCACACATTGCTATGTGTGACACCACAGCAACGACGAACATCTCATTACCTGCGTCCACCGGCAATGAAGAAGGAAGAAGGTGGGCGGCATGTTCCAGCCGCTCATCTCCGCCCCTCCTCAACTATTGGACGGCTGCCGTGTGACGTCGCTGTGACGCCGCACGAATCGCCCCCTTAGAAAGGAGCTGGTTCGCTGGTCAGAGCGACGTCGCTGGGAAGGTAAGTCAGTGTGACGGGTGTAAGCGATGTTGTGCGCCACGGGCAGCGATTTGCCCATCACGCACAACCTACGGGGGTGGGTACGCTCGCTAGCGATATCGGTACCGATATCGCAGCGTGTAAAGTACCCTTTAGGCTTTTTTTGGGGGAAATGGTAGCCTCGGAGACTTTGCACTGGACCCATGGAGTTTCAGTAAAGCAGTTATTTTTTATCAGACCTCAGATGATGGCGTTAAGGCTGCTTTACACCAGACAATCTATCGTGCGATAGATCGTCGGGGTCACGGTTTTTGTGACGCACATCCGGCATCGCTGGCGATGCCGGCCTGTGTGACACCTCCTAGCGACGCAGTATCGCTCACAAATCGTGAGTCGTGTACTGCTCGTTAGGTTCCATAATATCGTTTAATTTAGTTGTTCATCGTTTCCGGGGTAGCACACGTCGCTCCATGTGACACCCCGGGAACGATGAACAGCAGCTCACCTGCGTCACGCGGCCGCCGCCGGCTATGTGAAGGAAGGAGGTGGGCGGGATGTTTACGTCCCACTCATCTCTGCCCCTCCGCTTCCATTGGCCGGCGGCCGTGTGACGTCGCTGTGACGCCGAACGTCCCTCCCACTCCAGGAAGTGGACGTTCGCCGCCCGCAGCGAGGTCGCACGAGAGGTAAGTATGTGTGACGGGGGTTACTGACTTTGTGCGACACGGGCAAGGAAAAATAAAACCCAGCGCTGAAGCGAGGACCGATGAATAACATAAACTAAACCTTATATTTTCTCCTTATATTTTCTCTTATATTTCTCCTTATTTTCTCCCTATCGGATCCTCTCAGTGGAGATCTATATAAAAGAATTCTCCTGATGGATCCATCACAGATGGATATGGACAGGGACAGGATGGCAGAGAGGATATTACACCTCACCCTAGAGATCCTCTTCCGGCTTACTGGAGAGGTGAGAGATTCGGATGACGTCACATTACATCATTCTTATCTATGGGAATAACAGATGGACAGAACTGGAGAGGTGAGGACTCTGGAAATGTCTATAGTGAGATTTCTTACTGTGTCTCTCCATAAGCAGGGTTACACAGTAGTGAAGAAGACCTCTAGTGAGCCCTGTCAGACCCCTGTGTCTGAGGGATGGGGAAGACCCCTGAGCCCAATCACTGGGCCTCCACCTCACCCCCCGATACATGAGGACATCAATGACCAGAAGATCCTAGAACTCACCTACAAGATGATTGAGCTGCTGACTGCAGAGGTGACACTGCTGGGAATGCTGGGACATTATACAGTAACGCTATGAAGGGATCGGGGGTGACGGTATCATTGTATGTGTCAGGTTCCTATAAGGTGTCAGGACGTCACCGTCTATTTCTCCATGGAGGAGTGGGAGTATTTAGAAGGACACAAAGATCTGTACAAGGACGTCATGATGGAGGTTCCCCGGCCCCTCACATCACCAGGTAATAGACAGGACTAAATACACACGGCCTATAATTATCTGTATGTAAGGAATTAATTCAGTCCCTGTATGTGTCTCCTCCAGGTCTATCCAGTAAGAGGACAACACCAGAGAGATGTCCCCGTCCTCTTCTCCCACAGGACTGTAAACAAGAAGACCCCGATGTTCCTCAGGATCATCAGGTAGATGGAGAGAAGGTGTCATGAAATCTCCCTATGATGTGTAGACGGCTGTGAAGGTCTTGTGCTCAGTCTTGTTTTATCAACCAGTATTTTTTGTTTAAGGCCGGTTTCACATTTGCGCCGTTTAGACGGAAACGGAATCCAGCACACATGTGGTACAGTTAATTTATTTACAGTGGAAGCGCGACACCATGTGGACAAATGCGGTTGTGTATGAAGCACACAACCGCATGGTATGGCGCTTCCACTGTAAATAAATGAACTGTACTGCATGTGTGCTGGATTCCGTTAGCGTCAAAATGACGCAAATGTGAAACCAGCCTTATACTTGTGTATTGAGAACGGTGGAGATGGCAGGATTAGAGCTGATCATAGATGGGACTTCTCCATCTGTCTGTGACTTTGAGAATATTTGTTTCAGGGTGAAGATCTGAGCCATATTTATACTACAGAGACATATGTGAGGGGTGATGAGTGGAGTAAAGAGGAGATTCCTACATATAACAGCCCAGGTGAGTAGTGACCTCTAAATGCAGAGAAGTCACAGACGTTTCTTCTTCACTGGCTGATACAATATTGTGCTGATCTTCTTAGAGGGAATCTGTCTGTAGGATAAACCCTACTAAGCTGTCTATATAGGGGTACAATACAAGTCATAGAAAGTTGAATGAAATGATAATGTCACACAGCGTTTTGCCCAAACTTTGACGACTGTCATGATGGCATCGGGTTCTGTTCACACTGCAGATTCTGACACTCCACCCGATAGTTTCTCTGATGTCTGGGATCAACACAGGCAGACTGGTGTGTCAACCTGCTTTGTGCTGATTCATAGGCAGGCTAGCAAGAGTTAATCTCTGCTAGTCAGTTCGTCAGGCTCCTATGATCATGTTTAGTGAATAAGCCAATCACATCTGCTCCTCTCCTATTTATGCTTTCTGAATTTTTTTTACCTTTGCAAGCTATAGGTTATCCTGTGTTGGTCTGTGAGCTTTGGTGTCCCAAACTTGGTTAAAGTGTTGTTTTTGCTTGGAGTGGTTGTGGATTTTACACCATATTGTCTTGTTGCTTCCTTCCTCCTTTTGTTTTCCTCCTAATCTTTTATTGTCTTATACCTCTGTGTGTGGTGAGTAACAGAGTTTTGGTTTCCCCTGTCTGTCTATTTCTGTGGTTTTCAACAAACTCCTGTCTCGTCCCTGCCTGGGGAGGGGTAGAGGGAATAAGATCAGAACTGGTCAGGAGCAAGGCCAGGAAGGAGACTCTGGCCTCTTTACTATTAAGAGTATTCCAGAGGTTAGGGATAGCATAGGGCCCCCAGCTTGAGGGTCAGCTTTGGAGCCTGGATTCCCCACTATCCTGTAGTCATCATGAGATATAGCTTGATATCATCAATATCATGTCTTAGGCGGGCTTTGCACGCTGCGACATCGGTAACAATGTGTTACCGATGCTGCAGCGTTAGTCCCGCCCCCGTCGCACGTGCAATATCTAGTGAAAGCTGCCGTAGCGATTATTATCGCTACGGCAGTTTCACACGCACATACCTGCCGTGCGACGTCCCTCTGGCCGGCGACCCGCCTCCTTCCTAAGGGGGCGGGTCGTGCGACGTCACAGCGACGTCACACGGCAGGCGGCCAGTTGAAGTGGAGGGGCGGAGATGAGCAGGATGTAAACATCCCGCCCACCTCCGTCCTTCTCATTGCAGCCGGCAGCAGGTAAGCTGATGTTCCTCGCTCCTGCGGCTTCATACACAGCGATGTGTGCTGCCGCAGGAGCGAGGAACAACATCGCACCTGTCGCTGCATCGGCATTATGGAAATGTCGGAGGCTGCAGCGATGATACGATAACGACGCTTTTGCGCTCGTTCATCGTATCATCTAGGATTTACACACTACGACATCGCAAGTGACGCCGGATGTGCGTCACTTTTGATTTGACCCCACCGACATCGCACCTGCGATGTCGTAGTGTGCAAAGCCGCCCTTATTCCAGAGAAATCTATCCTTTTCTTAGATGTAAATGAGCTGTTCAGATCTATAGGATGGACATAGATCTCACTGAGAATCTGCCTCCAGAATTTACTGTAAATGAAAGAGGATGTTATCAGTGTGAGACATATAGAACAGGAGAGCCGACTATCAGTCATTACAGCTCGGGGGACTGTATGTTTTGCTTTGATGAAATTGTAATAATTTATGTATTTACGATATGGAATATAGACATGATATATTCCTATATGAATGAGGCTTAAGCAGGCTTTACACGCTACGATATATCTAACGGGATGTCGGCGGGGTCACGTCGTAAGTGACGCACATCCGGCATTGTTAGTGATATCGTAGCGCGCGACGGTGAACGAGCAAAAATACTCACCTTCTCGCCAGGGCTGTGGAGTCGGTAAGCCAAACCTTCGACTCCGACTCCTCAATTTCCCTTGCACCGACTCCGACTCCACAACTCCGACTCCGACATATATTGCTTATAGTTAAGTGAAAAATTTATTGTAGTACATGAACATGTGTATGTGAACATCAGACATTTAATAATTTTTATGATACAATAATCAAGATATTTGGATAGAACATAAAATATATTGGAATACAACTTTAGAACACAAAAAACTAATAAATTGTAAATATGTAATACACTATGTAATATACAGTAGAAGATTACATATATATATATCTTGTGTGTGCATGTATAATATATCAAAATATCTTGATTATTGTATCATAAAAATGATTAAATGTCTGATGTTCACATTGTACTACAATACATTTTTCACTTAAGTATAAGCATTATTCTAAATGTTATTATTTAGTATATTTTTGTTGAAAACTGTTTTTTGCCACTTACATAGTGCATTACATAGTGTTACATAGTGTCATATATAACACTATATAATAAACTATGTAATACACTATGAAAGTGGCAAAAAACAGTTTTCAACAAAAACATACTAAATAACATTTGTGCAGTCCATGAATTTGTTGTAAGAAATAGAATTGCCTCCATCAGATCCTCCTTCGCAGATGACCTCAAATCTGACCTAATAATTTTAAGGCGGGCTTTGCACGCTGCGACATCGGTAACAATGTGTTACCGATGCTGCAGCGATAGTCCCGCCCCCGTCGCACGTGCAATATCTAGTGAAAGCTGCCGTAGCGATTATTATCGCTACGGCAGTTTCACACGCACATACCTGCCGTGCGACGTCCCTCTGGCCGGCGACCCGCCTCCTTCCTAAGGGGGCAGGTCGTGCGGCGTCACCGCGACGTCACATGGCAGGCGGCCAATTGAAGTGGAGGGGCGGAGATGAGCAGGATGTAAACATCCCGCCCACCTCCGTCCTTCTCATTGCAGCCGGCGGCAGGTAAGCTGATGTTCCTCGCTCCTGCGGCTTCATACACAGCGATGTGTGCTGCCGCAGGAGCGAGGAACAACATCGCACCTGTCGCTGCACCGGCATTATGGAAATGTCGGAGGCTGCAGCGATGATACAATAACGACGCTTTTGCGCTCGTTCATCATATCATCTAGGATTTACACACTACGACATCGCAAGTGACGCCGGATGTGCGTCACTTTCGATTTGACCCCACCGACATCGCACCTGCGATGTCGTAGTGTGCAAAGCCGCCCTAAGGCTAGAGAACAACCTCTCTACAGTAACTTGGGTTGGAGCAAAGCCGTAACCACATGGGCAACATCTCTAACAATTTCCGGGTATAAAGGAATTGCCTCATGCACAGTCAGTTTTGATGAACGGTTGAATTTTTCTATATCTTTGAGAGCAAGTGAAAAATGTTACTGAAATCTGGTCAATCTGCTGCTATAGGAGACGGAGTGAAATCTTTTTCCTTGCGGCAACGCTTTGCTTGCTCCATGTCATTCAAATACTTGTCAAAGTTAAACTCCTCATCTGATGAGGGTGAAGATATGGCAGCAGTAGCACTGTCAGGCCCCAAGTCCTCTTGCGCCTGGCAGTCCTGTAGCTACTCATCCTAACTGCTACCTCACTCAAAGGTTCTTTTCCTTTAGTAAGCTGTTGATCATCAAGCAGTATACGATGACTTGGGTCCACATAAACAGCTGCCAGAAGAATTTTATTTTCCAACAGCTGTGTCTCTCTCCATTTCATTGAAGCAGAAATGCCATCTGCGATTAAACCTCCTCTTTGGGACAGGCAAAATAGCAAGTTCTTCCACTCCCTTATAAAAATGCCAGGAGTTAAATCCTCAGCTTGTAATTTTTTAGTCACGGTAAATGGGTAATTAAGCAATTCTTTCAATTCAGCCACCTGTGTCCATTGACCTTCATTTAAGGTTACTTGCGGGTTCACCATATCTATAAGAAACGATTTTAGTTCAAGCAATTGCTTAGTCATTAAATAAGTGCTGCCTCACCGAGTGGCTTGATCAACAATTGCCCCTTTCCCAGCACGTCTCTTCAAGATGGAATCAATTTTAGGGGTTCTAGCAGCAATAACCAACTTCCTCACTTTTCCAATTAGATTTCCAGCATGTCCGTCCAGTTTCACACATCCGGCTTTTCGCTGGTTTGGCGGATGCGGCGCACGCCAGTACAGTACGATACAGTACAGTGGCAGTGCCGCAACTTCTGGGTCACATGCTCCGGTCACATGACAGCATGCAATAAACTGGGATGATGTACTAAGTAATAAAAGTACACAAAGCAAATGGGAGACTTTTATGAGCATCCTGATTAGGGCTTGTGCAGAAAATATACCCTATGGGAACAAACATGCTAGAAATAGGAAGAAACCCCTATGGCTAAATAGAGCTGTAAGGGAAGCAATAAAAGAAAAACAGAAAGCCTTAAAAGAATTAAAGAGGGTAGGTAGTGATGAGGCATTATATAATTATAGAAAATTAAATAAAATATGTAAAAAGCAAATTAAGTTAGCTAAGTTTGAGACAGAGAGACTCATTGCGAGAGAAAGTAAAAATAATCCTAAAATATTCTTTAACTACATAAACAGTAAAAAACTGAAAAGCGATAGTGTTGGCCCCCTTAAAAATAGTCTTGGTGAAATGGTGGAAGGGGATGAGGGTAAAGCCAACCTGCTGAATGACTTTTTTTCTACGGTTTTTATACAAGAAAATGCCATGGCAGATGACATGACCAGTGATACCATAAATTCACCCTTGAATATTACCTGCTTAACCCAGCAGGAAGTACGCCGCCGCCTCGAAATCACTAAGGTTGACAAATCTCCGGGCCCGGATGGCATACACCCCAGAGTACTACAGGAATTGAGTTCTGTGATAGATAGACCATTATTTTTAATCTTCACAGATTCCTTAATAACAGGGTCAGTACCGCAGGACTGGCGCATAGCAAATGTGGTGCCAATATTCAAAAAGGGGACAAAAACTGAGCCGGGAAATTATAGGCCGGTAAGTTTAACCTCTACGGTTGGTAAAATCCTTGAGGGGTTCTTGAGAGATGCTATACTGGAGTATCTCAAGAAAAATAACCTTATGACAGAGTATCAACATGGGTTTATGAGGGATCGATCCTGTCAAACTAATTTGATCAGCTTCTATGAAGAGGTAAGTTCAAGCCTGGACCAGGGAAATGCAGTGGATGTTGTGTATATGGACTTTTCAAAAGCTTTTGATACAGTGCCACACAAAAGGTTGGTACATAAAATGAGAATAATGGGGATAGGGGAAAATATGTGTAACTGGGTTAAAAACTGGCTCAGTGATAGGAAACAAAGGGTGGTTATTAATGGTACGTACTCGGACTGGGTCTCAGTTCATAGTTGGGTACCACAGGGGTCAGTATTGGGCCCGCTTCTTTTCAACATATTTATTAATGACCTTGTTGGGGGCATGCGGAGTAGAATTTCAATATTTGCAGATGATACTAAACTCTGCAGGGTAATCAATACAGAGGAGGATAATTTTATATTACAGGGAGATTTATGTAAATTGGAGGATTGGGCTGAGAAGTGGCAATTGAAGTTTAATGTAGATCAATGTAAGGTCATGCACTTGGGTAGAGGAAATAACATTTATGATTATGTACTTAATTGTAGAACACTGGGTAAAACAGACACAGAAAAAGACTTGGGTGTATGGGTGGATGGTAAACTTCACTTTAGTGGACAGTGTCAGGCAACTGCTGCCAGGGCTAATAAAATAATGGGATGTATTAAAAGAGGTATAAGTGTTCATGAAAAAAATATAGTTCTACCTCTGTACAAGTCACTAGTGCGACCGCACTTAGAATACTGTGTACAATTCTGGTCACCGATATATAAGAAGGACATAGCTGAACTGGAGAGGGTGCAGAGAAGAGCGACCAAGATTATTAGAGGAATGTGTGGGCTGCAATACCAAGACAGGTTATTAAACTTGGGGTTATTTAGTCTGGAAAAACGAAGGCTTAGGGGGGATCTAATCACAATGTATAAATATATGAGGGGACAGTACAGAGACCTTTCCAAAGATCTTTTTACACCTAGGCCTGCGACTGGAACACGGGGGCATCCGCTACGTCTTGAGGAAAGAAGGTTTAATCATAATCACAGACGAGGATTCTTTACTGTACGAGCAGTGAGACTATGGAACTCTCTGCCGCATGATGTTGTAATGAGTGATTCACTACTAACATTTAAGCAGAGCCTGGACGCCTTTCTTGAAAAATGTAATATTACCAGTTATGTATATTAGATTTTATGACAGGGTGTTGATCCAGGGAACTAGTCTGATTGCCGGATGTGGAGTCAGGAAGGAAATTTTTTCCCCATTGGAACTTGTTTGTCACACTGGGTTTTTTTTTTTTTTTTTTGCCTTCCTCTGGATCAACATGTTAGGCTACGGGTTGAACTAGATGGACTTAGGGGCACTTTGCACACTGCGACATCGCAGGTGCGATGTCGGTGGGGTCAAATTGAAAATGACGCACTTCCGGCATCGCATGCGACATCGCAGTGTGTAAAGGCTGGATGATACGATTAACGAGCGCAAAAGCGTCGTAATCGTATCATCGGTACAGCGTCGGCGTAATCCATAATTACGCTGACGCAATGGTCCGATGTTGTTCCTCGCTCCTGCGGCAGCACACATCGCTGTGTGTGAAGTCGCAGGAGCGAGGAACGTCTCCTACCGGCCTCACTGCGGCTTCCGTAGGATATGCGGAAGGAAGGAGGTGGGCAGGATGTTTACATCCTGCTCATCTCCGCCCCTCCGCTCTGATTGGCCGCCTGCCGTGTGACGTCGCAGTGACGCCGCACGACCCGCCCCCTTAACAAGGAGGCGGGTCGCCGGCCACAGGGACGTCGCACGGCAGGTGAGTGTGTGTGTGAAGCTGGCGTAGCGATAACTTTCGCTACGCCAGCTATCACCACATATCGCTGCTGCGACGGGGGCGGGCACTATCGCACTCGGCATCGCAGCATCGGCCTGCGATGTCGTAGTGTGCAAAGCCCGCCTTAGAGTCTCCCTTCAACCTTAAAAACTATGATACTATGTGACCGGCGTTTGTCGCGCTGCAACTGTACTGTATATACTGTACTGGAGTGCGCCGCATCCGCCAAACCGGCAAAAAGCCATATGTGTGAAATCGGGGTCCCTCTTGCAGACTCTCTCTTATTGCCAGCTGCAGCTTGTGCACAACACAGCGCATGTGATGAATATGAAAGTGTTTTGAAGCAGCTTCAACAAGATCATCTAATCCTAAAGCATCATTTTGCTGTTTTTCTGTTGTAATATCTGTTTGTTCCTCAGTTACATGAACAGCACTGTGGCCTTCCATCTCTAACATACTAAATCCTAAATTTTCTTCTAGTTGTTGTTAATTACTCTCATTCATCAGTGTAATTGTACTTTCATGTTTGAAGCATTGTCCGTTACAACAGCAAGAACCTGCTCTTTCTAGAGTTTGTAATCTTGCAGATCTTTTTCCACTAAGGCCTGGAGAAACTGGCCGGTGTGATGAGCTTTAGTATCTTTTACTGCATGTGTCTTGCTAACAATTTCTTTCTTGTTACAAACATATCAAACATTGGCAAAATAATTCAGTGAAATGCAGTGACTCCGGGCACCAAGCAAAGGTTTCAAGATAGGACATTCAGACACATCGTTTTGTGAGGATCCTCACAAAGAATGAGCAGTCAGTTTGTGGCCTTTTTCTAATCTGCTTTTGCTATTGAAAGCATTATTTATGAGCTCAAAAACCTTTCAGGTGATGCGTTTTTTTAATAAGCTGATCTGCTTTTGCAGCTGACAAAAGTATCCTCAAAAAACGCAGCAAAAACGCTGTGTGTGAATGTAGCCTTAGATCAGGAATAGAACAGCCATTTATAGGACATTTCATAACTTTCCCAAATTCCTATGAAAAAATATTCAGAACATTCTGCATTACACTACTGTCCCCAATGTATTATTATATATTTTAGGAGTCTGAGTTGGTGCATTTGATACTGACTCCGACTCCACCAAAATGAGCTCCGACTCCACAGCCCTGCTTCTCATTCATCGTTGACACGTCGCTCATTTTCTAAAGATCGAACGTCCGGTTGTTCATTGTTCCATGAGGCAGCACACATCGCTCCGTGTGACACCCCGGGAACGATAAACTGCAGCTTACCTGCGGCCGCCGGAAATGCTGAAGGAAGGAGGAGGGCGGGATGTTTACGTCCCACTCATCTCCGCCCCTCCGCTTCTATTGGCCGGCCGCTGTGTGACGTCGCTGTGACGCCAAACGTCCTTCCCCCTTCAGGAAGTGGATGTTTGCTGCCCACAGTGAGGTCGTTTGGAAGGTAAGTACGTGTGACGGGGGGTTACAACATTGTGCGACACGGGCAAGAAATTGCCCGTGCCGCACAAACGATGGGGGCGGGTGTGATCGCACGATTAATTGTAACGTGTAAATCACGCTTTACTATATCTCTTTATCAACTGCTATTCCAATTTCAGAACTTAAGAAATATTAGTTCCTATTTGACTCTTATTAAGTTACCGTGGGCTAACAGAACACAAAATATGGTAATACCCAGTGAATGTCCCCCTTATTGTAAAATACTTCAAGTAACTGTTATGCTAGGCACGGGGAAGTACCAAGTGAACAGCAAGAGAGAAGAGAAGGGAACCCAAGTCTAGGGAAGTGGGAGATGGTGACTCCTGACCAAGCCTACTGCTAGTCCCTGGGTTCCCTCACATTCCTAGATAGGGTCCGCACCTTTGCGCCTGACCCTGATCTGGACGGATGGGATGACCTCTTTGTCAGTCCGACTAGGCACTAAATGACACACAGGGATAACAAACAAGTGAAAACCACAAACAACGTATCTCTAGTTGTCTCTGGGAGAAAAGCAACAACCACCAAGATTCTCCAGATTTATGTAGGCCACCTGTTTGTATTGAAGACTTGATAAAAGATTTATAAAATATCACCAGCACCGAGTATAAGGTAAAGGTAATTTAAGTAAAAGGTGTGTATATATCTGTATATATATATTATATATATACCGTATTTTTCGGACTATAAGACGCACTTTTTTTCCCCCAAATGTTGGGGGAAAGTGGGGGGTACGTCTTATAGTCTGAATGTAGGCTGCGGGGAATGAGGGTGCTGCGGTGGTGCGGTCATCGGGGGCACGAGCAGGCTGTAGCAGCCTGCCGTGACCACGTGGACCCGCTCATTTAATATGCACGCCCATTATCCTGCCCATCATCTCTCAGCGCTGAAGATGGCGCTGGCAGGTGGGCGGGATGATGGGCGGGGGATGCGCGGATAGTAAACAGCCTGCCCTCATGATCACCCTTGGCAACTACAACCTGGAGTGATCATGTGCGGCTGTATTCACTGCCCCCCGCGCATCATCATCAGCTTGGGGTGCAGTGAATCAGTGTACTCACCGGCCACGATCCCTGCAGCACCGTGATGTCCTCCTGTCTGTGTCGGCAGCGGCTGTGTGGAGACTAGCGGTGCGCACAGCGATCACGTCATCGCTGTGCACACGTGTCCACACACAGCCGCCGCCGGCACAGACAGGAGGACGAGCGATGCTGCAGGGATCGTGGCCGGCTCCACACTCCAGCGCTGCTGCTGACACAGACGGAGGAGGAGCGATGCTGCAGGGAGTGAGGTAAGGTGAGTATGAACGTTTATTTTTTTTTATGTGCCACAGGATGCAGCACATATAGCAGAATGGGGGTAATATAGCAGGATGGGGGTATATAGCAGGATGGGGGTATATAGCAGGATGGGGGTATATAGCAGGATGGGGGTATATGAGCAGGATGGGGGTATATGAGCAGGATGGGGGCATATAGCAGGATGGGGCCATATGCCAGGATGGGGGTATATAGCAGGATGCGGCCATATGCCAGGATGGGGGTATATAGCAGGATGCGGCCATATGCCAGAATGGGTTATATAGCAGGATGGGGCCATATGCCAGGATGGGGTATATAGCAGGATGCGGCCATATGGTAGGATGACTATATATAGTAGGATGGGGGCTATACCAGGATGAGGGACATATACTGTATATACAAGGCAGGAAGATCATTACCAGGCTGGGTACCTTAGTAGAGAATTTGGGGATATTACCCCCATAACAGTGTCAGCAGCAGATCCTTGCACCATAACAGTGTGTCATGACCACATTTTTTGCTTAAAATTTTATTTTCCTATTTTCCTCCTCTAAAACCAGGGTGCGTCTTATGGTCCGGTGCGTCTTATAGTCCGAAAAATACGGTATACCATATTTTTCACATTATAAGACGCACTTTTCCTCCCAAAAATTTGGGAGGAAAATGAGGGGTGCGTTTTAAAATCCGAATGTAGCTTACCAGGTGGTGATTGAGAGGGGTCACAGTAGCCAGGGGCTCTGTGCAGGGGCCGGCGCAGCTTCTGTGTGCGGGGGTGGCCGGCGGAGCTGATGTGGTTGGCAGCGGCCGGCGGAGCTGCTGTGTGCGGCGGCGGCCAGCGGAGCTGCTGTGTGCGGCGGCGGTCAGCAGAGCTGTTGTGTGCGGCGGTGGCTAGCGGAGCTGCTGTGTGCGGCGGTGGTTGGCGGAGCTGCTGTGTGCGGCAACGGCCGGCGGAGCTGATGTGTGCGGCGGCGGCCGGCGAGGTACAAGCCATTCTGACGATGTCAGTGCTAAAGACTTCAAATAATAGCGCCCAGAATCCGCGCATGCACAGATGGAACTCTTGGCTCAAAAGGCTCAAGAACTCCTTCTGCGCACGCGCTGCCTCCGGGCGCCATTGGTTGAAGCACATCTTCAGAATAACCCTTGCCTCGCCGCCCCCTTCACAGGACAGAACCATCAAGGGGCAGAGCCTGTAGAAAGCAGAACGAGCACGGGGCAAGGCAGAGCCAGCATGGAGAACATCAGAACCAGCATGGAGCAGAGCAAGGACAGAACAGAGCAGAGCCAGCGCGGAGCAGAGCCTGCAGCCCCAGTACAGCGGTAAGTCACCACTAGATTATAAAACACCCCATTTTTTTTCACCTATTTTTTCCTCTGAATTTGGGGTGCGTCTTATAATCTGGTGCGTCTTATAAAACGAAAAATACGGTGTGTGTGTATATGTATATGTATGTGTGTGTATATATATATATATATATATATATATATATATATATATATATATATAATGAGACACGGAAAGTACTGATGAACAGCAGCTGACAGGCTGAACATTGCCCCAGGGTCCTAAAGAGAAAAGGAAGAAAACCAAGCGGGAATGACAGGTCAGGGAGCAGTTTGTGGAGCCAAACGCTGTGACCTTCTATAGCCGGACACCACACCACTGTCTGTTACCCGTGACACACATGTGATAGTACCATATTTAAAATTAAGGTCTCTGGACTGTGATGGTCAGGAAATCAAAGAAAACTAATATGTCATATCCCTGGACTCAATCCATTACGATGCAACTCTTATGTCATGGTCGCCATAGGGTAAACAGCAGCTGTGGTGGGAGGGGCCGTCACAGTGGATGGGTAAATCTAGTGTCTAGACATCCAACCACAGGTATTAGAGGAAGTGCCAGGAAAACTTTCCCTACATCATTACTCAATTGGCTTGACAGGAAGTCTGCACCTCTCTGCCATTTTGTAAAACTGCTTCCAATTACCATGGCTTTAATGTGCCCCTTCAACAGAATGTTGGGTGATCAACGTTCTTGAGATCAATGTGGCTCACAGAAGTGGGACTTGCATCCATCAGTTATTCCATGCATTGTCTTTCGTGAGACAACCCCTTTAAGTTTGGATTGCCAAATGATCCCCACCAATCTTTGTATACTTCACAAAGACTGGAGAGGAGAACCAGAATGGAATTGTCAATGATGATGCCAACTCCATACAGAATTGGAACACTGCTATTTGCCCTAAAATAGACTCTTTAAATTTTGCTAAATGACTTGCATTTTGTATCTATTTTTTATATAAATATTTTTTTATATAAATATATAATTTGTAAGGTTATGTTGTGAAATAACAATACACTTTATTTTTGTCAGATGACTGTACCTGGAGAGCAGAGGAACATCTGAGATCTTCAGTTTTTAAATCAGATGATATTGATGGCACTCAAAATAGATATGAAGAACATGCCATTAACTCAGATATACCCTCAACCTTTGACAGTAAAGATTTAGCTTCTGAGCCTTTTAAACAGCTTGTGTCTTTTGATTCATCCAAGACTGTAAAGAAAAATAAAAGTGAGAGAGGGGGTGTTAAAAATCAAAGTGCTACCACATTAAAGAAGCCATATTCATGTGCACATTGTGGTAAATCTTTTACTATAAAATCATCTCTTGTTAGACATCAGAGAATTCATACAGTACAGAAGCCATATAAATGTTTACAACGTGGGAAGTGTGAAAAAGTTCATACAGGAAACAAACCATTTTCATGTTCAGAATGTGTACACAGTTTTGCCCTCAAATCAATGGTTGATAGCCAGCAAAGGACTCATACAGAGGAAATGCCTTTTTCCTGTTTAGAGTGTGCAAGATTTTTCAAGGATAAATCAAATCTTGTTATACATGAAAGAATTCACACAAAACAGAAGCCATATCCATGTTCAGAATGTGTGAAATGTTTTAACCAGAAATCAGATCTTGATCGACATCGGAGAATTCATACAGGGGATTTGCCATTTTCATGTTCAGAATGTGGGAAACGTTTTAACCAGAAATCAGATGTTATTAGACATCAGAGAACTCACACAGGTGAGAAGCCATTTTCATGTCTAGAATGTGGAAAATGTTTTGGAGATAAATCAGCTCTTGTTACACATCAGAGAATTCACACAGGAGAGAATCCATTTTCATGTTCAGAATGTGGGAAAAGTTTTAGGCATAAATCAAATCTCGTTACACATCAGAGAATTCACACAGAGCAGAAGCCATTTTCATGTTCAGAGTGCGGGAAATGTTTTAGGCATAAATCAAGTCTTGTTACACATCAGAGAGGTCACACAGGGGAGAAGCCATTTTTTTGCTCAGAATGTGGGATATGTTTTTTCCAGAAAAAATCTCTTGTTAAACATCAAAGAACTCACACTGAGGAGAAGCCATTTGAATGTTCTAAATGTATTTCAAAGTTAAACTTTACTTAAACTTACGTAAACTCAGAAATGTATGTAGCATTTTAATTATGGGGAGGGTTACCTGTTTTTGAAACATTTTACAAGAAAACGTATAAAATTTTTAGTAAGGTAAAGTAACATTATAAAAGGAAAGCAATTTAGTGTTTCAAGTTTAATTTAAAAATGTATTCAGTTTCATTTAATAAAAGAAATCTCTTAGCACAATAGCAGGCGGTCAATCCCTGGCCTGGACCTTCTCCGCTATTACAGGTTTTGGTGGCAACGCACGAAATGCACAGCTGTAGGATTAACACAGCATAAATAAGCAGCTAGAATATCTCAAGGTGGTGGGTGGTTGAGCTGCAAAGGTGAGTCAGGTTCTGTGGGAATGATATACCGAATGGACTGGCACCTCCAGGACCTTTTGCTATGCTATTTGACAAGCTGGACTTTTGCTATAAATACCTGTTTGAAGTAAGGCTGTGTTTTCTGTTTAACAGTGTGAATAAAACACTGATATTTTGTACTGAAACCTGTGTTTGCCTCTTTTCTGCATCCACGCCATTGCCTATCAGAGCTGATTCCCTACAATATATTACAGATAAGCTTCCGAGACCTAATATCCAGTTTTTATAACTATTTCACTATGAACAAGTGGGATGTAGCTACAATGAGTGAACATAGTAAGTGGGTCCTTTATTGATAGACAACCCCGTGGAGACTTTTTGTGTTGTGTTACATTTTTGTGTTCTGTTGGGTAGAAAGTGTCGATTTGGCATTTACTGGTCATTCACTGGCCAGATTGTAACATTAGTGGATTATATTGTTATTGAGGATTACCAGCAGCAGCTTCCTATAGTACAAAGAAAACCCATGTGGTTCCGACCCCCAGAAGTGGGGTTTGATGGTTTCGTGTCTGATAGTATAGTCAGGCAAGGAAAGACAGAGAGCAGACAATTGTGAAAGGTAGGAGTCCCTGCTGCTTTACTTCTCTAGTAGTGTTGAAAAAGTTTGAGCAGCAAAAATGGATTTCATAGAAAGTACACAGGCAACAACTTCAATTAGTGTAAATATATAAGAAAAGACAGAAGTCTTTAAATTTACCTAAATATATCCATACATCCCATGATCACAAAGATAAAAGCTCTCTAATAAACATAGAAATTTATTTGAACATAGAGTACATGGGATATAAAAGTACAGAGAGATATATCATGACCAGAAAAATGACACAAAAAGGTGAAAAACACCCCATGTGGGGCCACATGTCAAGACAACGTATATACTTGCTCCCTGATAAAGTGCTGAGTGAGAAAATCCCATATACAGGTAAGAAAGCCGTTTGCAGCAAAGCACCTTACTACATACACTGAACAAAGTCAGAGGGCTGCATGCTGCAAGACGGTGAAGCATGAGTATCACCACAGCACTACACTTAAAGTGAGGGAGCTTACCAGGATAAAACACCTTGCATGTGGACACACATGGGGACAAGTCTAGTAGTGTTGAGCGGACCTGGATCGTCAAAATCCGGATCCGCGCGGTTTGAGCGGCAGATCCGAGTCCGACCCGGACGCGGGATTCCGGGTGCACGATCCGTTTTTTTTCTTCGTCAACCCGCCGCTGATCCGCCAGACCCGGATTATTGCCAGTCCGCTCAACTCTATTCTCTAGTCGTGTGTCCCTGTTCAAATAGACAGATCATTAATTTGTACATTAAAGAAAAGACTGATTAAGTGAAGGCTGCTGTTGAAGTGGTGAAAAAAAAAGAGGAAGGAAGGAAATATGTCCAGAAAATGCATAGATTTTGCTCAATGTTTGGGTGCCCACTGGGTAGGAGACTTAATGAGAATTTTAGGTAGAATGTATTGAAGGAGAAGAGGGGTGTTTTAACAGATGCTTGGTAGACCAGACTGAGATATGGCGGAAAACCTCTAAATGTGTAATTAGAAGCAAACTAAATGAAGAAACATGGAGAAAAGTTTTTGTATGCAACATATGATGGCACTGACCTCCCTACTGCTCCGAAACTAACTGCCCATTCATTACAAAGGTTAAGAAGGGTGGACATTTTGTGTATGCAAAAATCAGAATTGGGCAGAGACTTGTGTATGTGGCTCCCCCTGGGGAGGTTTGCCTACTAGCTGCCTACGATTATAACCCGAAAGAGGGTACCACCAAGTTTCTATCTGCTATATCGGAATACCTTTGGTACAATGAACCAAGAGATGTAGAATGCCTGTCTGTGCCCCAGTTAGAGTTGATCTAAAGCCTGGAGATCCTTCACCGAGGAAGCCACAGTATCCATTAAGCATGGCACAGACAGTTGCAATATCCTAGATAGTGTAGGAATTGTTGGAAAATGCAGTTAATGTCAAAATTACATCAACATGCTGTTCCCAGTCAAGAAAAAGGTTGAGAAAGGCCAGCCTACCAAGTACGACATGGTCCATGACTTGCGGGCTGTTAATAAGGCCACTCTACTCAATACGCCCATTGTGCCTAACCCACATACTCTATTAGCACAGATTCCTCACACAGCCACCCATTTTATGGTCATTGATCTGGCCAATGATTTCTTCTCAGCACCACTTCACCCTGATTCTTTGTAATTGTTTGCCTTAACACACCAGAGCAAACAGTGTGCCTGGGTGGTACTCCCCCAAGGTACCCAATATTCATCCAGCCAATATACAGCCGCCATGTCTTCAGTCCTAGAGGACAGGCACAGACTATCTGATCAAGTAGTCCTTCTTCAATATGTTAATGACCTACTCCTTTGCTTCCCCAGTAAAAACAGCTGTATGAAAAACACTGTCACTTCTGCAGACAGTGGCTTCAAAGCCTCAAAAAGCCTCAGTTTTGCTGTGCAACTGTCATGTTTTTGGGCCACTGTATTTCTGCGGCTCTAGACTACTCAAAACCTTTCACGAAGTACTGTCATAAACAGTCAGGCCATGCTTCTGGTGTACTCACTCAAGCTCATGGCGGCCAACAGCAACCAGTGGCCTACTACTCAACCCACCTAGATCCTATAGCAAGAGGTGCTCCCTCTTGTTTGCGAGCTATAAATGCCATACAGCTCCTCCTGTTTGTCATGTCTGTCGCACTTAAAAGTTTCACATCACCAAACAAATTTAAATATTAGACAAAGATAAACACAAGTAAACACAAAATGGAGTTTATAAATGAAGGTCTTTGCTATAAAGGGAAAAAGAAATCCAAACCTACAGGGCCCTGTGTGAAAAGTGATTGTCCCCTGAACCTAATAACTGGTTGGGCCACTATTAGCAGCAACAAATGCTATCAAGGGTTTGCAATAACTGGCAGTGAGCATTTTACAACACTCGACGAATTTTAGCTCCCTCATCTTGGCAAAATTGTTGTAATTCATCCACATTGCAGGGTTTCTGAGCATGAACAGCTTTTTTAAGGTCAGGTGACAGCATCTCAATCGGATTAATGTCAGGACTTTGACTAGGCCACTCTAAAGTCTTTTTTTTGTTTTCTTTAAGCCATTGAGAGGTGGACTTGCTGGTATGTTTTGGATCCTTGTACTGCTGCATAACCCAAATGCGCTTCAGCTTGAGGTTATGAACAAATGGCTGGACATTCTCCTTCAGTATATTTTGGTAGACAGCAGAATTCATGGTTCTATTTAGCACAGCAAGTCTCTCATGTCCTGAAGCAGCAAAACAGTCCCAGGCCATCACACTCCCACCACCATATTTACTGTTGGTGTGATATTCCTTTTCTGAAATGCTGTGTTACTGCTACACCAGATGTAATGGGACATTCAACTTTTGTCTCTTTAGTCCGCAGAGTATTCTCCCAAGACGTTTGGGAGGATGGTGATACTCGGGGTGACCTGCTAGTTGAGCCAGAACAGGAACATGACTGAACAACTAATGTCAAAGGAAACTGGATTTCAGTCATGTCACCAACGTCCCATTAGATAACCCTGATTATGAGCTTTTTGTGGATGGCTCCCAGTATGGAGTGGATGGTCACTTCTACACCAGTTATTCTGTTTCCCTCCTTGAAACCATAAAAGCAGAACCACTGTCTCCACATGTATGGCCAAGAAGCTAAACTCTGTGCCCTAAAAGAAGCCCGCAGCCATCCTGAAGACTAAACTGCTAACATTTCTACACATAGCCATTATACTTGTGGCATTTCGCATTACTATGGACCTTAATAGAGAGCTCAGTCTTTCCTCACAGTGGCAGGAAACCCTATCAAGAATTATGAATCCGTCCAATGCCTGATGGAGGTCCCACTTTTACCCAAGAAAGTTGCCATAGTGATAGTCAAAGGCCATGCAAAAGCTGACTTAAAAACAGCAAAAGGCAACCACCTGGTAGACCAGGCTGCAAAATCTGCAGCTTACCAACTGACAACCCTAACAGTGTGGCAGCCGCACAGGTGGCTTCCACCACAGACCCACCTGTGACATATGACCGTCTCCAGAAGCTACAACAGTCTGGTGCTGAAGAATCTGTCAGATGGCAAGAGAAGGGAGCTGTGCAGTCACCAAAAGGACTGTGGAACGTGAGAAACAAAGTTTGTCTTCCACAGGTTTTGTATCCCCAGATGGCTCAAGCCACCCATGGCAGCACCCACCAATTTAAAACTTCCATGGTAGACCTCATCCACCACCATTGGTATGCTCCTGGGTTCAGTGTCACTTCAGTCAAATAAGTTCAAGCTTGTCTGACCTGTGCGCTTAATAACATAGAATGCACCACCAAGACACCGACGAGACACAAACCACGGCCCCTGTACCCATTCTGGTGCCTCCAGATTAACTATATTCAACTTCCCAAGGTATAAACCTACGAGTGTACTTATGTGTGTCGACAACTTCTTAGGAAGTGTACCCCATATTTAAAGCCACTGCCAAGGCTACAGTGAAGAAACTAATCTCAGAAGTGGTCTGCAGATACAAGGTGCCCAAGGCCATGGAAAATGGCACCGTCACTGGAGGAGTGGTGCAGGAATTTTAATGTCTGCCCTGGGAGTGGAACAGGCCTTTCATACTACATACCATCCACAAAGTAGCGGTGTTGAAAAATCCATAAAGCCATGGCTGAGACAGCCAGACCATGGACAGAATGCTTGCCCCTTGCACTCTTCTCAATTAGGTATACTCCTAATTGAAAGACATATGAGGTGTTATTTGGGCCAGCCCCTAGACTAGGTTTGTATTTTCCACATCTGCTTCAGATGCAACAAAATAGGTTCTGTGGAAGGGAGCCATTCCCTACAGCCTGGTGACTGGGTGATGGTCAAAAGACACTTCAGAAGAGCCCTTGAGCCTCGATTTGGAAGGCCCTTGCAAATTCTACTGACAACTGAGACAGCTTTAAAGTTCAAGGGAAATCCCAATTGGATACACGGCTTACACTGCAAGAAGACAGCTGAGCCCAGGAGAGCCACTGAATGATGTGGAGGCACACCCTGTGCCTTAACCTTTCTGCCTTAATAGGGGCTCACCTAGAGCTATGATCCAAGAGAGAATGATTATTGCTCCAAATGCAGACAAGCTCCATGAGTATGCAATGAAAAATTAGAGGCACACGTGTGATAGCAGCATCACAACTTCTTTTAATCCTCACATGTACATTGACTCTATTGGAGTTAAAAGAGGAGTACCAGACGAGTTCAAAGCCAGAGGTCAGATAGCAACGAGGTGTGAATCGCTATTCCCCATTGTTACAGTGAGAAAAAAAAATGTGGACTGGATAAATTATATTTACTACGACAATCTGTTTGGATGCTAACTCTGACCAGCACATGAATGTGGTACGTAGTTTCCTTGCTTGTTATGGCTTGTGTGTGTTCGTGTCCATCCAACGGTGTGAACGTGCAGGTTGATCTGGAGAATCCGGTGAAGTGGTGTAGGAAAACAGGCTTCTTCTATTAGGGAAGGAGAAAGTGTCTGGGGAAGTCTGTAGGCATGCACTTTGGCTGGAACGTCCACCCACTGCCGCAAGAGAAGGAAATAGTGAGAGCAGAATCTAGAATCCATTTTGTGTGTACCTATATTTCTTCTCTCTACATAATGGATTCCATTGTTTGTTTTAGATAAGAGACGCATCCATCTCTTTGAAACAAAACTAAGAGAAGTTCAGGAATGTGAAATAAAGAAGTGTACGTCTCACCCAGACTCTTAGAGCTGGGTGCAAAGGATACTAACATTTATTCAATAGGATAGATATAGGTCAATGCCAGCACTATGTAAGACATAAGCTTAGCCAATTAAAATGCTGCAGTGTATGTCCAAGAAATTCTTATATAACTGAGTGACGATGATGTAATAAACACTTCTTTTTTGGCGACACAGAGAGATATTTCTGATACCTTATTGTCTCAGGAAATGGAATCACGGCAAGCTCCGGTCACATGACAGCATGTGACCAAAGCTTTCCGCGATGCCATTGTAATGTATTGCACTATACTGGAGTGTGACGAATACGGCAAAACGGCGAAATGCTGGATGTGTGAAACCGGCCTTACCCTCCTTGTGGAGTGTGTCAATGACTGCCTTCTGGACATCTGTCAAGTCACCAGTCTTCCCCATGATTGTGTAGCCTACTGAACCAGACTAACGAACCATTTTAAACGCTTAGGAAGCCTTTGCAGGTGTTTTGTGGCAATTATTCTAATTTTCTGAGATAATCAATCTTGGCATTTCATTGGCTGTAAGCCATAATCATCAACATTAACAGAAATAAACATGAGAAATAGATCCCTCTGTGTGTAATGACTATATAATATGCGTTTCCCTTTTGTATTGAATTACTTAAATCATTTTTTTTGAGGATATTCTAATTTATTGAGATGCACTTGTATATACCAGGAAGTGGACAGAAATCAGGATGGGGACATATTTACAGTACCAGAGTGTAATCAGGAGGGGGATATATATATATATATATATATATATATATATATATATATATATATATATATATATATATATATATATATATATATATATATATGCCCTCCTCAATGCCAAGCTTCCCAGACCCCAGGTGCATAATAGGGGGCATGCAATTTGTTGAGAATTAATACGTACTTGGAAAAATCCAGCATATTTAAATTGACAACAGCATTTAAATGGTTAACAGAGCTCAGCTCCAGTCACTTCTTGAGAACCCAAGTGAGGACATATATTTACATTCTTCTGCAGGTGGGGTTAAACCACACACACATGGGAGTAAGTATATAATAGACATATATACACTGAACATAGACCAAACATTTTTAAAAAAGGAGCTGATATGATATAAATGTAAATAATAACAATAAAAATGAAATATCAAACTTTCTAATGGTGTAAAGAAGATTAGGGTCTTTTCCACATTACACAGAAAGTGGAGCAGAGGTCTAAAAAGTCGCAAATCCTTAGGTCTCATTCAGACGTCCGTGTTTACATACGTGTGCAGAAAAAAAGGTAGCGGTGTCCTCAATAATTTACACATATGGAAAAATACAGAAATACAAATCTTCCATACATTATAGTGTTAAGGCCCTGTTACATGCAACGACGTATCTAATGATATATCGCCGGGGTCACGGATTCCGTGACACACATCCGGCATCGTTAGCGACGTCGTTGCGTGTGACACCAACGAGCGGCCGTTAACGATGGAAAATACTCACCTTATCGTCCATCGTTGACACGTCGTTCATTTTCAAAAAAATCGTTGATTGTTAAGGACACAGGTTCTTCATCGTTCTCGAGGCAGCACATATCGCTACGTGTGACACCTCGGGAACGACGAACTACAGCTTACCTGCGGCCGCCGGCAATGCGGAAGGAAGGAGGTGGGCGGGATGTTACGGCCGCTCATCTCCGCCCCTCCGCTTCTATTGGGCTTAGTGGCGCCGCTGTGACGCTGCACGAACCGCCCCCTTAGAAAGGAGGTTCGCCGGCCACAGCGACGTCGCTAGGCAGGTAAGTCCATGTGACGGCTCCTAACGATATTGTGCGCCACGGGCAGCGATTTGCCCATGACGCACAAACGACGGGGGCGGGTGCTTTCACCAGCGATATCGCTGCGTGTAAAGCCCCCTTTAATCATGGCCAGCAGACTGATGCACCTGTGTGCAGTACGTGATTGTTCTACACCCATAGTATTCACGCTTTTCATCAGTTATGTCGGTAATAAACGTACATGTGGTCGGCTCCATACACTGAAGCAGGCGCGTGAGGAATCAGTGAAAAACACGGACATCTGAATAAAGACAAATCTGTGTAAAGCGCATGTCAAAGAAAAAAACCCTTCCCCATTTATCCTCCCCTCCATACTGACAAAGCAAAGTGCAAAGAACTCCAAAAAGTGAAAAAAAGAAACAACACACACAGCTCCGCTCCGTACACACGCGGCTCTGCTCCATACACGTCGTACACACGCGGCTCCGCTCCGTACACCTCGTACACACACGGCTCCGCTACGTACACCTCGTACACACACGGCTCCGCTCCGTACACCTCGTACACACAGGGCTCCGCTCCGTACACCTCGTACACACACTGCTCCGCTCCGTACACCTCGTACACACACTGCTCCGCTCCGTACACCTCGTACACACAGGGCTCCGCTCCGTACACCTCGTACACACACTGCTCCGCTCCGTACACCTCGTACACACACTGCTCCGCTCCGTACACCTCGTACACACACGGCTCCGCTCCGTACACCTCGTACACACAGGGCTCCGCTCCGTACACCTCGTACACACGCGGCTACTCTCCGTACACGTCGTACACACACGGCTCCGCTCCGTACACCTCGTACACACACGGCTCCGCTCCGTACACGTCGTACACACACGGCTCCGCTCCGTACACGTCGTACACACACGGCTCCGCTCCGTACACCTCGTACACACACGGCTCCGCTCCGTACACCTCGTACACACACGGCTCTGCTACATCCACACTGTAAACCCCTCCTGACCCCACACATAAACTTCCCCTCATCCAGCACCATGACACCCAGCACAGCAGAGTCCTGCATACACTGAGGAGATGATCATGTGACCCCTGACTCCTCCCCTCCATGTGACATCATCACAGGTCCTGGAAGCACAGAGCAGCCATATATCTAGTGTGCGGCTCTGCAGGTGGAGGTAGGTGCAGGGTATTATATATCTAGTGTGCGGCTCTGCAGGTGGAGGTGTGTGGATGTCATTGATATTACTATTAACTCCTTCATTCCCGGAGATAGTGTCCCCCTCCCCCCAGCTCTTCCAGGTGTGTATATACAGCAGTATATGGCTGGGTGTGGTGCTCCTGTACACAGCGGAGGTCGCTCTGGGTTTGGGGACAGATGTCGCTTTTTCTCGGGGGTCGAGATTTTTATTGAATTATTGTCTGTTTTTTTTATAGTCGTAGAAATCAAGAAAAATGTAAAAAATTCGATTTCCATAATTTGAGCTGTAATTGTTTAGAATGACGGAATTTCCTGGTAATTGACATAAATACAGATTTCCCTGTGTCACCTTTTATTATTTGAAAAAGAAGAAGAATCAGAATATCGCTGTGAGGGCGCTCAGTATATGTTAGTAAGGCTGTCACACATCCGGTTTTTGCCATCAGGCACAATCCGGTGAAATGCGGATAAAACGGATCCGGCGCCGGATCCGTTTTATTCCCCATTGACTTGTATTAGCACCGGATTGTGCCTGATGGCCTTGCGTTGCATGCGGCGTCCGAAATTTCTTCGTCTGGCTGACGGAAAGGATGTAGCATGGAACGTTTTTTTGACAACAGCGCCGCCCGGCATGGTGTATAATGGTAGCTTATGGGCGCCAGATCCTGCGTCATTCGTCATATGATGGAATCCAACAACGGAGTGCGTTTTTTTTAAATTGAGCATGCTCAGTATCACAACGGATCCGTCGAAAAACGGATGGAAAAAAACTGATGCGACGGATGACATTGTGCCTAATGGCAAAAAACTGATGTGTGAAAGTAGCCCGCCTTGTTGTGCATGACTAGTTTGGTGGGCGTGACCAGTTTAGTTGGTGGGCGTAAGACCTGCCTTGGTGGGCATGACCAGTTTGGATGGTGGGCGTGATATCCGCTTTCTAGGCGTAACCAGTTTAGTTGGTGGGCGTGACTAGTTTAGCTGGTGGGCGTGACCAGTTGAGTTGGTGGGTGTAACACCCGCCTTGATGGGCATGACCAGTTTAGTTGGTGGATGTGACCAGTTTAGTTGGTGAGCGTGACCAGTATAGTTGGGGAGCATGACTAGTTTAGTTGGTGGGTGTGACACTTGCCTTGATGGGCATGATCAGTTTTGTTTTTGGGCATGACACCTACCTTTATGGACGTGACCAGTTTAGTTGGGGATGTGTGACCAGTTTAGTTGGGGGGCGTGACCAGTTTAGTTGGAGGGTGTGACTAGTTTAGTTGGTGGGCGTTACACTTGCCTTGATGGGCATGACCAGTTTAGTTGGTGGGCATGACACCTACCTTTATGGGCGTGACCAGTTTAGTTGGAGATGTGTGACCAGTTTAGTTGGTGGGCGTGACACCTGCCTTGATGGGCATGACCAGTTTAGTTGGTGGGTGTGACACCCGCCTTGATGGGCATGACCAGTTTAGTTGGTGGGTGTGACACCCGCCTTGATGGGCATGACCAGTTTAGTTGGTGGATGTGACCAGTTTAGTTGGTGAGCGTGACCAGTATAGTTGGGGAGCATGACTAGTTTAGTTGGTGAGCGTGACCAGTATAGTTGGGGAGCATGACTAGTTTAGTTGGTGGGTGTGACACTTGCCTTGATGGGCATGATCAGTTTAGTTTTTGGGCATGACACTTACCTTTGTGGACGTGACCAGTTTAGTTGGGGATGTGTGACCAGTTTAGTTGGGGGGCGTGACCAATTTAGTTGGAGGGTGTGACTAGTTTAGTTGGTGGGCGTTACACTTGCCTTGATGGGCATGACCAGTTTAGTTGGTGGGCATGACACCTACCTTTATGGGCGTGACCAGTTTAGTTGGAGATGTGTGACCAGTTTAGTTGGTGGGCGTGACACCTGCCTTGATGGGCATGACCAGTTTAGTTGGTGGGTGTGACACCCGCCTTGATGGGCATGACCAGTTTAGTTGGTGGATGTGACCAGTTTAGTTGGTGAGCGTGACCAGTATAGTTGGGGAGCATGACTAGTTTAGTTGGTGAGCGTGACCAGTATAGTTGGGGAGCATGACTAGTTTAGTTGGTGGGTGTGACACTTGCCTTGATGGGCATGATCAGTTTAGTTTTTGGGCATGACACCTACCTTTGTGGGCGTGACCAGTTTAGTTGGGGATGTGTGACCAGTTTAGTTGGGGGGCGTGACCAGTTTAGTTGGAGGGTGTGACTAGTTTAGTTGGTGGGCGTGACACTTGCCTTGATGGGCATGACCAGTTTAGTTGGTGGGCATGACACCTACCTTTATAGGCGTGACCAGTTTAGTTGGAGATGTGTGACCAGTTTAGTTGGTGGGCGTGACACCTGCCTTGATGGGCATGACCAGTTTAGTTGGTGGGCATGACACCTGCCTTGATGGGCATGACCAGTTTAGTTGGTGGGCGTGACACCTGCCTTGGTGGGTGTGACCAGTTTAGTAGGTGGGCATGACACCTGCCTTGGTGGGTGTGACCAGTTTAGTAGGTGGGCGTTACCAGTTTAGTAGGTGGGCATGACACCTACCTTGGTGGGCGTGACTAGCACTTCCTTCCATGCACTCTACCTGCTTAATGATTTAGTTACATAGTTACATAGTTACTTAGGTTGAAAAAAGCCCTAGGTCCATCTAGTTCAACCTTCCTCCAACAATTCTACATTTTGTCACTAAGTCATTTATAACCAACAATGTTGTGTGCACTGAGGAAATCATCCAGCCCTTTTTTAAAAGCTGTTATAGTATCTGCCATTACTACCTCTTGTGGCAGGGCATTCCACAGTCTGACTGCTCTAACTGTAAAGAACCCTTTCCTATTAAGCTGTTGGAATCGCTTTTCTTCCACTCGCAGTGAGTGCCCCCTGGTCCTTAGTACTGTCTTTGGAAGTGATTAGCCTTTGGCTGGTCATTTTCCAATCGTGACCACGCCCCCCACTGACTGTCCGACTGACTCTCTGTTCTGCAGCACTAGGAGCGATTGTACCCTAATAAGCAATCGGTCTGCCGTAGCGTGCAGGAGACGTCATTCATGCCTACGTACTATGCTGGCTCCTGTTCCCAATCACTATGGACATTGCAAGAAAATTACGCCCACTGACCACCAAGGCGGGAAACCCAACAAGCGGTGTACTGCAAGCAGGCAACGGCGGCATGACAACCAATCGTAAGCAGGCTGAGTCCACAATAAAGCATGCAGAAGGCAGGTGTCACGTAAAGCCAACTAAGCTGATCACGCCCACTAACTTCTCTAATAGCGCAAGTGTGCCACTATACGGTATCACCATAAAATCTGAAATCTCAACAATACCGTAACCCACACGGTGAAAACTGTATACAAAATGGATTCATCTTTTGCCTCTGCTAGCGTTTTTCATTTTTGCATTTTAATTTTTTCCTTTTATTTCTTGTTGGGTTTTTTTTTCAAATAGCCAGAAATGTCTTGTTTTATAGGGCTTGTGGGTTTTTTTTGTTGTTTTTGTGCAGGATGGGTATTTTTACTTTTGAATGACATCATTCATTTTACCATATTGACTAAGGAAAAATTACTAAAAAAAATGTTACAAATGCTGAGAAATGGTGAATAAAACACTAATCCACCATAGTTTTATGGATTTTATTTTTCATTGTCCAGTAAAAACTACCATAAAACTTGCTTCTCCAGGTCAGTATGATTCCTGAGATACCAAACTTATATTTTTCTTATTATTATTTTTTTGGCTTAACGACCCATGATGGCATGCGTCATCTTCCTGCCTTTGATGCGGGCTCAGCATCTTTCCCTGCAGATGAAGGCTGAATCATTCTGAGCCCCTGAGCCGGCCTTGAAGGAGTTTTCCAACTTTGAAAAAAAAACGTCTCCAGACACAGATTGTTTTAAAAAATAAATGCATTGTATTCACCACCTGGGTTAAGCGCTCAGTCTCCGATGCTGCTTCGATGATTTATTATTACTCTCTGCACTGATGACTTCTCAAAAGTACTACAACCAATATCTGAGCTTAGCCGCTCTGAGCAGCTCCTGCTGGTTACACGGGCAGAGCCACGGATTTTATTAAATGGCTGAAAGCTGTCGATGTGAGGTCAGATCTCCAAAAAATACTAGATACTGGGAGTCGTTACAGAGACTCGGCACTGGATCCGAGGAATTTAAGTAAAGCAGTTTGTTTTTAAGTAGGTCTCGGATGATGATATCAGAGATCCTTGTTGAGTTACTGTAGAAATCTAACACATAGATATGGCTGGCTCGAAGGATAACGACAGGACAGACGAGTAACAAACCTTATATTTCCTCCTTTGTTTCCCCTTATTGTAACCAGTAATTGTATTATTACAGCAAATTCTTTCTGATGTTACATCGTCATCTCCCCCACAATTCAGGGCCCTACAATATCGGATCCTCTCAGTGGAGATCTTCTATAGAAGAGAATTCTCCTGATTGCCCCGTGAAGGATGGATATGGACAGGGACAAGATGGCGGAAAGGATATTACACCTCACCCTAGAGATCCTCTTCCGGCTTACTGGAGAGGTGAGAGATTCTGATGACGTCACATTACACCATTCTTATCTATGGGAATAACAGATGGACAGAACTGGAGAGGTGAGGACTCTGGAAATGTCTGGAGTGAGATTTATTACTGTGTCTCTCCATAACCAGGATTACACAGTAGTGAAGAAGACCTCTAGTGAGCGCTGTCAGGCCCCTGTGTCTGAGGGATGGGGAAGACCCCTGAGCCCAATCACGGGGCCTCCACCTCACCCCCCGATATATGAGGACATCAATGACCAGAAGATCCTAGAACTCACCTACAAGATGACTGAGCTGCTGACTGGAGAGGTGACACTGCTGGGAATGCTGGGACATTATACAGTAACTGTATGAAGGGATCGGGGGTGACAGTATCATTGTATGTGTCAGGTTCCTATAAGGTGTCAGGACGTCACCGTCTATTTCTCCATGGAGGAGTGGGAGTATTTAGAAGGACACAAAGATCTGTACAAGGACGTCATGATGGAGGTTCCCCAGCCCCTCACATCACCAGGTAATAGACAGGACTAAATACACACGGCCTATAATTATCTGTATGTAAGGAATGAATTCAGTCCCTGTATGTGTCTCCTCCAGTTCTATCCAGTAAGAGGACAACACCAGAGAGATGTCCCCGTCCTCTTCTCCCACAGGACTGTAAACAAGAAGCTCCCGATGTTCCTCAGGATCATCAGGTAGATGGAGAGAAGGTGCCATGAAATCTCCCTATGATGTGTAGACGGCTGTGAAGGTCTTGTGCTCAGTCTTGTTTTATCCTCCAGTATTATATGTGTTATACTTGTGTAATGAGAGCGGTGGAGATGGCAGGATTAGAGCTGATCATAGATGGGACTTCTCCATCTGTCTGTGACTTTTACAATATTTGTTTCAGGGGGAAGATCTGCCCCATATTAATACTACAGAGACATATGTGAGGGGTGATGAGCGGAGTAAAGAGGAGATTCCTACAGATAACCGCCCAGGTGAGTAGTGACTACTAAATGCAGAGAAGTCACAGATTTTTCCCATTCACTGGCTGATTTTGTGCTGATCTTTTTAGAGGGAATCTATGTGCAGGATCATCACTCCTAAGCCGTCTATATGGGCATACAGGTCATAGAAAGTTGAATAAAATTACTGTATATCTTGATATCATCAATCCAATGTCTTATTCTAGAGGAATCCTTTTCTTAGATGTAAATGAGCTGTTAAGATCTATAGGCTGGACATAGATCTCACTGAGAATCTGTTTCCAGGGCTTACTGTAAATGAAAGAGGGTGTGATCAGTGTGAGACATGTAGATCAGGAGAGGCGACTGTCAGAAAATTCAGCTCTTGGGGCTGTATTTGTTGCTTTGATGAAATTCTGATAACAATGAATGCATTTATGATATGGAATATAGACATGTTATATTCCTATGTGAATGAGACTTACTGTATCTCTTCATCATCTGATATCCCAATTTTACAACTTAAGAAACATTAGTTCCTATTTGACTCATATTAAGTTACCGTTGGTATATTATGAGGGTTATGTGTCTTAACTTTCATATAGGGAAGGTGTACTGTAGATGTGCACTCTCTCTTTACAAACATAAATTCCTGCTGGGGATGTAATTTTGGTTTAAACGCCTTCTATTTCTACAGGTTCACTATGTATATTATGTGGTGTGATCGGTCTGCCTGCCCTTTTCTCTGCAAGTCTGCGTCTCCCTTCCAATTTGCAAAACTGCTTCCAATTACCATGCCTTGGATATACCCCTTATAAAGGGAATATCTGATTGATACCTTTATGCATTCCTTACATCTGGAATATAAAAATGGAATATGAAAATCTTACTGTATATGTTTAAGAAACTAAGCTGAGTGGAGAAGTGGCAGATCAAGAGCTGGTTCTTGATCTGCCACTTCTCCACTCAGCTTAGTTTCTTTACATTCATTGCTATAGCTATTCTGAATACAGATGTCACGGGGTAAATGGAGACAGGAAAGGAGCCTCTAGGCTGACCCTGTGCTGTCCCTTATCTCGAAGGTAGGTTTGAGGGTAGTCAGGTTCGAGCCCCCAGCGTGACCCTAACTCCTGTACAGACCCTGATCTTACTCCCCCCACCCCCTCCCACACCCTCAGGGCAGGCCGAAAAACACAACAAGAAACTCAACAAAATAACACGGACAAGGGCGAACGGAAACTTATACACACGGCACTCAAAACACACAGGAGAGACACTATGTGTACTGGGGTGCAACGCAAAAAGGAAGGAAGTAACACACAACCAGGAAACGCTCACATCATTCAGAAGCGCAGCACGGATCACCATTCACAGGAAAATTGCCAAGACCAGGTTTGCTGGAGTATAAACTGAAGCTAACATTGGCACCTCCTGGTAGGAGGCAGTGCTTTAAATAGGGAGATGACAGCTGCACTTGACAGTCAGCAACCTGAGCACTTAGGTCCTACTCAGCATTCTGCAGGAATGAACTCCTGCAGAGCTGAAGACTAGTGAGCCTGAACCAGCCAACACCCGGCTCTGGCTGAACAATCCAGAAGCCTCAGGTTGCTTTTCAGACTCTGCAGTGTGAACAAAGTCTGATGTTATAGTGCCCGTGGGTGTGCGTGCAGAGCTGAACATTGCATTACAACAGTAGAGAAAATATTTGGAACTGCCATAGAAATAAATGGTGGGAGCCAGCACTTTTGGTCAGACACCGGCAGAATCAGAATGTTGGGTGATCAACGTTCTTGAGATCAATGTGGCTTACAGAGGTCAGACTTGCATCCATCAGTTATTCCATGAATGTCTTTCGTGTGACAATCGCTATAAGTTTGAATTGCCAAATGATCCCCATCGGTCTTTTTGTATTTCACAATGACTGGAGAGGAGAACAAGAATGGAATTGCCAATGAAGATGCTAACTTCCTTACAGAATTGGAATACTGCTATTTGCCCTAAAATAGACTCTTTAAATTTTGCTAAATGACTTGCACTTTGTATGTATTTTTTAATAGAACTAATATTGTGTTTTTATATATACAAATATATCACTTGTAATGTTATGTTGAGAAATAACAATACACTTTATTTTTGTCAGATGACTGTACCTGGAGAGAAGAGGAACATCTGTCATCTTCAGTTTTTAAATCAGATGATGTTGGTGGCACTCAAGATAGATATGAAGAACATGCCATTCACTCATATCTACCCTCAACCCTTGACAGTAAAGATTTAGCTTCTGAGCCTTTTAAAGAGGTTCTATCTTCTGAGTCATCAGAGACTATAAATAAAAGTCAGAGAGGGGATGTCAAAAATGAAAGTGCTACCACAGTAAAGAAGCCATGTTCATGTTCAGATTGTGGCAAATGTTTTACCACAAAAGCAATTCTTGTTAGACATCAGAGAATTCATACAGGGGAGAAGCCATATTCATGTTTGCAATGTGGGAAGTGTTTTAACCAAAAATCAAGTCTTCTAACACATGAAAAGGTTCATACAGGAAAGAAGCCATTTTCATGTTCAGAATGTGGACAGATTTTTGCCCTCAAATCAATGGTTGATAGACATCAAAGGACTCACACAGATGAAAAGCCATTTTCATGTTCTGAATGTGGGAAAGCTTTCAAACATAAATCAAATCTTGTTATACATGAAAGAATTCACACAAAACAAAAGCCATATTCATGTTCAGAATGTGAAAAATGTTTTAACCAGAAATCAGATCTTGATAGACATCAAAGAACTCACACAGGGGAGAAACCATTTTTATGTTCAGATTGTGGGAAATATTTTCAGCAGAAATCAAGTCTTGTTACACATCAGAGAATTCACACAGGAAATAAGCCATATTCATGTTCAGAATGTGGAAAACTTTTTAACCAGAAATCAGATTTTATAAGACATCAGGGAATTCATACAGGGGAGTTGCCATTTTCATGTTCAGTTTGCGGGAAAGGTTTTAATCAGAAATCGTATCTTGCTATACATGAAAGAACTCACACAGGGGAAAAACCACATTCATGTTCAGAATGTGGAAAATGTTTTAACCAAAAATCAGATGTTATTAGACATCAAAGAATTCACACGGGAGAGAAACCATATTTTTGTTCAGAATGTGGGAAATGTTTTGTAAACAAATCAGCCCTTGTTATACATCAGAGAATTCACACAGAGGAGATGCCATTTTCTTGTTCAGAATGTCGAAAATGTTTTAAGCATAAATCAAATCTTGTTACACATGAGAGAAGTCATACAGGGAAGAAGCCATTTTCTTGTTCAGAATGTGGGAAATGTTTTTTTCACAAAAAATCTCTTCTAAGGCATCAAACAACTCACCGGGGAGAAGCCATTTGAGTGTTCTTAATATATTTAAAAGTTAAAGTTTACTTAAACTTACATGAACTCACAAATGTATGTAGCATTTTTAATGGGGGGGTTTTAATTTTTTTTTTTTTTTTTACATGAAAATGTATAACATTTATAGCCATGGTAAAGTAACATTTATAAAGGGAAAGCAATTTAGTGTTTAAAATTTACCGTATTTTTAGTTTTATAAGACGCACTCCAAATTTTTAATATTAAAATGAGGATCCACCTTATAATCCTAGTACATCTTAATCCTAATGCTCACTAAGGTAAAGCGGCGGTGGTGTAGCAGCTTAGGAAGGTCACAGGAGGCAGAGTCGGGGGTGCTGCGGCTCAGGAGGGTCGGCGATACTGCGGGCTTGGGGGTGTCGCGGTGGGCGCCATTGATCTGCTGGTAGTCTGCAGGGGTGCCACTGCAGTAGAGTGACTCAGAAGGGTCAAAGGACAGAGGGTGCCAGTGATCTGACTGCGGGCTCCGTTGAATCGCCTGCAGTTGATGAGATGGACTTCAAAGAAATGGCCACAGAGGCGGCGCGTGTTCAGATAGGACTCCATGGCCGTTTTCTTGAAGTTCATTGTGTCAATCTGCGCATGCGCCGCCTCCACGGCCATTTTCTTGAAGTCCATCGCTTGAATCGCAGGTGATTCAATGGAGCCCGCAGTCAGCTCAATGCACCCGCCTCCGAGACATCCCTACTGTGACCCTCCTGAGTCGCTCCACTGCAGTGACACCCTGCGACAACTCCCCCGCAGCCCGCCCGCAGATTAATAACGCCCGCCGCAACACCCCCAAGCCCATCCTGTAACCCTCCAGGGACCCCTCTCCACCACTGCTGCCCTGATAATCTATATCCATTTTGTAAGACACACCCCATATTTTACCCCCAGTTTTGAGGGGGAAAAAAGTGCATTTTACAATCCGGAAGATACGGTAATTTGAAAATGTATTTAGTTTCATTTAATAATAGAAGTCTCTTACCACAAAAGCAGGAGGTGAAACCCTGGCCTGGACCTTCTCTGCTATTACTGGTCTTTAGGGCAACACCCCAGATGCACAGCTATAGGATTAGTACAGCATAAATAGGCAGCCAGAACGTCTCATTGTGATGGGTGGTCGAGCTGGAAAGCTGAAGCACGTTTTGTGGGAATGATATAGCTGAATGGACTGGCACCTCCAAAACCTATGCTATGCTATTGGACAAGCTGGACTTTTTGCTTTGCATACCAGTCTGAAGTAACACTGTATTATTCTGTTTATCAGCGTGAATAAAACACTTCATATTTTGGACTGAAAACCTTTGTGTCCCTCTTTATTGCATCCCTGCCATTGCCTACCAAAATTGATTCCCTACAATACATTACAGATGTGCTTCCGAGACCTAATATATATTTTTGTAACTAGTTCAGTACGAACAAGTGTGATGTAGCTACTGTATGACCAGTTTAAACTTCTTTGTGGTGGGTTTGTTTTCCTCTTTGTCACCTAAGGTTATGAGATTTTACCACACAGTAATTACGGCATGTGCTTACAGTGCATGCTCACTACAGGTAATGACCCGGGCCTCATGCCAAAATATATCAAAGGCCATGTTGTTCTCAGTCTAAGCACAGGGTGTATTTCAAACTGGCTGATTTTGTATGTTCTTATCTTTAGATTTTGCATGTCTATATATTGCCCATGTGAGAGAATACAATCCATTTTATTTCTATAATGTCCATCTTGTCTTATAGCTAATGATGCCATAGGGTTCAGATAAAGAGAAAGAGGAGGCCTGGCTCAACTGTAGGTGGTGCTTTTGATACCCAGTGCATTTAGCTTGTATCCCTAGTTCCACATAGCACACTGCAGGGCTTTTTACCAGGTAATTGGTTTTCATATAAGCTTGTTGCTTTATACTGTGATCTCTTGGGATTTTGAGGATCCAGTCCCTCTCTTCCAGGCTGTTTTGTACCTTTTGCCCAGGAGTGCACTCTGCATCTGACCCAACTTTAACTATTTACTTGCCTGTTCAGCAGTCTTCAGGTAAACATTCTTCAGGTGGATAGTTTTCCATGTTGTATTTTCTTGGTTAGGCATAGAACTAATGAGGATTCATGTTATATCATGATAGGCCCACATTCCTGATCCTGATCAACTATAAATGAGAAATGGTTACCCTTGTGGTGATTACTCAGTGCGAGGTCCCTTTACATGATTAATGAGGTATAGGATCAGATATTATGTGGCTCTGTTTTGTGTATACACATGTGATCTGTTGCTCTCAGTGACTTACTACCCCTAGGCTTGTCCATTGGGTTACTTCTACAGGTTGCTGTGTAAAACCGTAAGGCTATGTGTCCACGGTAGAATGTACCTGCGGATTTTTCTGCCTGAAAATCCGCGACTTTCGCGGCAAATCCGCACCCGCGGATTTGCCGCGGATTTTGATGCGGATTTTTTTTTTTCTTTTCCCCATTCAAAACCAAAAATCCGCACCAAATCTGCACCAAACAATTGACATGCTGCAGATTTTTCCGGATCAAAATCCGCAGCAAATCCGCAGCGGAAAAATCCGCAGCATGGACACAGCATTTCCAAAATGCCATTGAAATGGCTTGGAAGTGCCGCTGCTGCAGATTTTCGGGAAATCCGCGGCAAATCCGCGGCAAAATCCGCGGTAAATCCGCAGCGTCGGCACATAGCCTTAGGATTCTAGTTGCCTGATTCTCTTTCATACTGGCAGACTTGCTCCATACCACTGCGGTTTACAGCTTACTTTTCCTCATGCAAGCGGTGTGCAGGTATGTGTTGTCCGCCTTCTCAAAAAAATATATCCCTCTATTTAGGTATATGTTACCCTTATGTATAGATCATTCGTACGTATTGTATGTTCACAGAAATACAGTATTCTAGGACACGCATTTATTTAGGACGAGTTCTTGGTAAAATCAAGCGCATTGATTCTTTGATATACGGGTAATTAAGGGCTGTAATTGCTATAAATAATATGAGGCACAAGTGATATCTCCCTCTTCTTCATGATCTTTTATCTCTTCTTCATCCTTGTAGTCTATTGTACATATGATCGCTTCAAAGTCAAGATCTATCATTTTCAAGGTTTCATTTCAAATAGGTCCCCTTTTTGGTGAGTGCATGTTCGTACGTGTAATAAACACCTTGGTATATCACACTGTTTCTACTTACCATACCACGAACTTCCCTTTCCAGATGCGTTGTGCAATTTTCTCAGCATTCACACTCCCGCGTCAGCACAAATCTTCATTAATTCTGGCTTTTCCTTTTATGATTGCTAATGATTCTATCTATTGATTATCTAAATGCATTATGTACACTATTTCTTTCTGTTATAGAATATGCATATTGTAACTATGATGTAATATGTAAAACTGGTTATTGATAAAATGTTTTTCTGTTTTTGTCATTTAGACAGTATGTTTGACAAAGGCTGCCATAGCCGAAACGTCACCATCTGACTGTACCATCTGACTGTTATTTCCTTGCATCCAATTTTTTGCAAATAAATTATTTTATTAAAGCATATTGTATTCTGGACTTACCCCATTTGTTTCTTATTGAGTGCCGCAGTTATATTCTCTTGGATAGGGTTCAGATAGCACTGATGGGCGGGCAAGTTTCACATTTCTGTTCATGCCCCTTTTGTTCCTTTTGGCTCATAAGTTGGAGCCAATTTTTCCTTTGTCTGTGACGCTATATAAATTGGTCACGTAATAATAAAGAAGAAACTTTCACAAACCACAAACCGTGTATTACAGAGTGGACCATTGGATATAAAATAATATGAAGCCAATCGTCGCCTGCCCTGAATTCCGCCGGGCAGATGAGAAGGCCGCTACGGGACTGGAGAACGGATACAGCAACTAAAGAAAACCCAAATGTGCACGAAGGGGATGTTGAAGGGCACACCCCAATGTGTACCGTGTCCCTATTAACTTCACAGGTACACAGGTATCGGTCACGTGTGTAGAGACATGTCAAACCGAAAGGTAACCCAGTTAGCGTCACTGGGAAACTGAGGAAGTAGATGCTGAACCGGTCACGTGCGTAGGGAGCACTAGACAGTTAGGATAGCACGGTTAGCGTTACAGCTAACAGGAAGTCAATAAGACTGAACCGTGCCGCGTTACCAGTGTATTGTGGCATCTGGCACCAACGCCCTAGCCCTGCCTGTCACTGTCCAATAAACACACACACACAAAGGTCTGCTACTGGCAGTGCAGACTACTGGTCACGTGCGTAGAGGGCACGTCAGACCATATGCGCCACCCAGCTAGCGTTACCGGATGCCCGAGGACTGATAGGACAGAGGTTGACCATCACCATGCCAAGGTACGGGTGTGCTCAGATACGAATAACTGGCACCAGCACCTATCCCTGATTAACTCTGTCCTATCCACATACACACACCTGACAGAAACACTGAAGGAAAGATGGCGCTGGAACCCAAGCACACATGCAGCACAGTCTGCTCACTGAGCTTCAGCAATAGAGAATGACGCTCGCGCGCCGATGGAGCGTTGCTACGAGCTTTCTTTAGTCTCCCTGCCTCAGACCACATGGCCTGAGATAATGGCACCGGTTGTGACCATCCCGCGTCGCCACTGACATCATGCGCATGCACGATACCGGCAATCCCGCACTTAGTGCCTGGAAAGGCTACAGGAACCCGAGCATGCTTGGTAGCGCTAAATGAGCACTTAGACTCAGACCGGTGAATGACTCTAGTCCCCTGATGCCTCTCAGCCAGACGCCTTGAGTGACAGACAGGTGGCGCTATGGAGTTAGCCGATCCCGGTACAGGAGATAGAGACAGCACCGGATCGGTTCAAGGCCCAGGGGAACCCTGAAGTGTAACAGCTTGTGTGCTCTATTGATTTCCCAAGCGCTTGTAAAACAAATCTTATTAATTTGGAGTTCCAGAGGCATAAGGTGTATTTTACTAACACCCAAGAACCTATGGAGTTAAGGGAGAGCTTGTAGGCATTTTGGGTATGAATAGTGAGGGGAAAATTACATTATGGACCCTGGACTGTCTATCCAAAATCTTCTTATAATGGGACAAGTCCATATTAGATGTGGAAAAACAGCTTCCATCTTTTGGCATCTATAATATTGTGATGAAAGGAAAATTTGAAGTGCAGTGAAATTGCACAACTGTTTTTTGGCTTTTTTTTATATACCATGTTGACTATATGGTAAAACTGATGGGTCAGTATGATTTCTTAGGTCGGTACGAGTTCATAGACACCAAACATGTTTAGTTTTACTTTTATCTAAGTGATAAAACAAAAATTCTGAAGTTTGTAAAAAAAAAGAATTGTGCTTTTGTTGCCATTTTCCAAGATCAATAGCATTCTCATTTTTTAGGATCTGCTGCTCAGTGACGACCTATTTTTTGCGTCTTGAGCTGATGTTTTTAATTATATGATTTTTGGATAGATGTGATGTTTTGATTGCCTGGTTTTGCATTTTAATGCAATTTTGCAGAAACAATTAACAACCCATAATTCTGGCGTTTTGATTTTTTTTTTCTCGATATGCCATTTACCGATCAGATTAATTGATTTTATATTTTGATAAATCAGGCATTTATGAAATCAGTGAAACATGTATTATTATTATTATTATTATTAGTAGTAGTAGTAGTAGTAGTAGTAGTAGTTTTATTTTCAATGAGGCAAAAGGTGGAATTATGTGAACTTTTTTTATATATTTTTTAAAACTTTTTTCATATTTTTTTACTGATTTTAATAGTCCCCTTAGAGTCCCACATCAAAGGGAGGGAGACCCAGGATATGCATATATACGGTATACGTCCTAGGTTGTGTCACGCTCCCCGGGTCCTCGGCTCCCCTCCCCGGGTCCTCTGCTCCGCTCCCCGGGTCCTCAGCTCCGCTCCCCGGCTCACCTGCCATGCTCCCCGCTCTCCAACCTCCGGTGCCCGTCCTTCCCAGGCCCCCTGGTCTCCGCTCCCGGCGCCCGACGGCTTCCCAGGTCCTGGCCGGCTCCCCTGCGTCCTCCTCTCAGCTTCCTTCCCTGGCTTCTGGCACCCGGGCCGCGCGCATGCGCATTAGGGCGCGCGCGCGGTCACTGACCCTTTCTTAAAGGGCCAGTGTCAAATTACAGGAAATGATGCACATAGGTACAGGGTATATAGGGGGTTAATGTCCAAGGGAGCGGGGCCTGTTCTTCGTGTTTTCCCAAGCTAGGAGTCAGGTCTCCTTGTGTTTTGTGAGATACTTACCTCTCTATCTTCTAGAGCCGATCCTGCATCGCCATCCGGTCCTGCGGTACCTCGAACCCCGAACGCTGCCCATCTGCCATCCTGACAGTCCGTACCATCTCGGATCCCTGCGGTGACCCGTCATCTCGCTCCAACGGTTCCGGACCCCGCCTGACACCATCACGGCTTCCGAACCTGAGCTCCGTCACCCGGACCACCATCAGTGACCTCGTGGTCCCAGGGACTTCTCCATTTTCTCCCAGTGCACGGACTGTCCTGCTACCTACAGTGCTCCGGCTACCGGACTCCATTCCCTCATCCGGGAGTTCGGCCCAGTGGATCCACCTCCAGGGTCTAACCGTCCATCTGGCCCTAACAGTAAGAACAGGCCATGGATCACGCCGAAGCACTAGCGGCCTTGCATGAGGAACTCCAACGCCAGCGTGAAGTTCAGACCCGCATGCTGAACTTTATGACTTCCGTGGACACCCTCCTGACCACGCTACAAGCGGCAGTCACGTCTTCAACATCCCGAGCCTCCACTAGTCAAGCCACGACCCCCGCTCCCGTGGCTGCCTCTTCGGATGCTTCCAGACTGCGTTTGGCCTCACCACCCCGGTACGCCGGAGATCCCAAGACCTGCAGGGGGTTTATAAACCAATGCTCCCTCCATTTCACGCAGCTGCCACATCTGTTTGCCTCCGACCAAGCCATGGTCGCCTTCATCATGTCTCACCTAGAGGGCGAGGCACTGGCGTGGATGAACCCATTGTGGGAGAAGGAGGAACCTATGACCAAGAACCTCCAGGAGTTCCTGCAGGCCTTTCGCAGCACCTTTGACGAACCCGGACGCGCCTCCGCGTCTGCGTCATCACTTCTCCGGTTACGTCAGGGAACACTGACGGTGGGTCAATACGCCATCCGTTTCCGCACCTTGGCTTCAGAACTCGGGTGGAATAACGAGGCCCTAACCGCCGCCTTCTGGGAAGGACTATCGGGTCGAATCAAAGATGAGCTGGCTGGACGTGATGTACCGTCCACCCTGGACGCCCTGATTACCCTAGCGACTCGAGTGGACATACGCTTTCAGGAGCGGTCCAAAGAGGTATCCCGTGAGAGACGTTCGGTACGGCATTCCTCTCCTCCACGGAAGCCCGCCGTACTCCAGTCAACGGCCTCTGGTGTCTCCGTCCATGAGCCCATGCAGATCGACCGTGTGCGACAGTCTGAACAACGTCGAGCAGAGCGGCTCGCCAAGGGTCTCTGCTTTTACTGCGGAGAGGGCACACACCTGCTACGCGCCTGTCCAGAGAGGCCGGGAAACTCCAAAGCCTAGGGTTGGTAGGAGAGGCCACCCTAGGTGCTGGGACTCTCTCAGACCCAGTTACATGGACTGTGCAAGTAACAACGGGAGAGACGCGGTTTACGGCTGAGGCGTACCTCGATTCTGGGGCAGCAGGCAATTTCATCCAGCAGGCCACGGTGGACAAGTACCAGGTGCCTGTTACTCCACTCGACAAGCCCCTCGTGATTGCCTCTGTGGATGGGAGACCTCTCTCTGACACCATCTCCTGGATCACCAAGCCGCTTGAACTGCGTATCGGTGCTCTGCACACCGAGAACATCGCTCTCTACGTCCTCCCACATATGTCACATCAAATTCTGCTGGGTCTTCCCTGGTTGCGGACACACGAGCCTTCAGTCAGCTGGGGCACTGGCGATATTACTCGATGGGGGCCTTCTTGCCATGAGAGGTGTCTGAAGACCATACAACCCATCCGGCGACCTCCGGTTCCCGAGTCCCTACCGGGACTGCCCTCAGCCTATTGGTCCTTCGTGGACGTCTTTGACAAGAAGGAGTCCGAAGTACTTCTACCACATCGTCCTTACGATTGTGCCATTGACCTGCTCCCGGGAACTACACCACCTCGAGGACGGATATATCCACTGTCTCCAGCCGAAACAAGGGCCATGTCTACGTACATCACAGAGAGCCTGGCTAAGGGATTCATCCGGAGATCCTCCTCTCCTGCTGGAGCAGGCTTCTTCTTCGTAAAGAAGAAAGAGGGTGACCTACGCCCATGTATAGACTACCGGGGATTGAACCTGATCACCGTGAAAAACAAGTACCCCCTGCCGCTCATCCCTGAATTGTTTGATCGGCTCAGAGGAGCTCGTGTGTTCACCAAGTTGGATCTTCGGGGTGCCTACAACCTGGTCCGTATCCGCTCAGGGGATGAATGGAAGACCGCGTTCAACACTCGCGATGGGCACTATGAATACTGCGTGATGCCCTTCGGCCTGTGTAACGCACCAGCTGTCTTCCAAGAATTAGTGAACGATGTGTTTCGGGACCTTCTCTACGTCTGTGTGGTGGTATATCTGGACGACATCCTTGTCTTCTCTCCGGACCTCCAGACCCACCGAGAGAACGTGCAACTGGTTCTACAACGACTGAGAGAGAATCGTCTGTACGCCAAGTACGAGAAGTGTGTCTTCGAACAGTCTTCTCTCCCCTTCCTGGGGTACCTCATCACCGATACCGGACTGCAGATGGATCCCAAGAAGGTCTCCTCCATTCTCAACTGGCCTCCTCCTTCTGGACTGAAGGCAATCCAACGCTTTCTGGGATTCGCTAACTATTACCGCCAGTTCATTCCTCACTTCTCGGCTCTGACTGCTCCTCTCTCCGCCTTGACCAAGAAGGGGGCTAATCCAAAGGACTGGTCACCTGCGGCCGACGCCGCGTTTGGCGCTCTAAAGCGAGCCTTTGCCTCCTCTCCTGTACTCCACCGTCCAGAGTTAAACCGCCAGTTCACCTTGGAGGTGGATGCCTCCTCCTCGGGAGCCGGAGCAGTGCTCATGCAGAAGTCCTCCTCCGGGAAGATGGTGACGTGCGGTTTCTTCTCCAAGAGCTTCTCCGCGCCTGAACGCAATTACACCATCGGTGACCGAGAGCTATTGGCGGTCAAACTGGCTCTGGAGGAATGGCGCTATCTTCTGGAAGGAGCAGTGTACCCTGTCATTGTTTACACGGACCACAAAAACCTGGAATACCTGCGGACTGCTCAGCGACTGAACCCACGGCAAGCCAGGTGGTCCTTGTTCTTTGCCCGGTTCGACTTCCAGCTTCATTTCCGACCCGCAAACAAGAATGTACGCGCTGATGCCTTGTCTAGGTCTTTCGTGCCCATGGAACAGGAGGAAGAGACATCTCAACCCATCATCTGTCCAAGCAAGATTATTCCGGTGACTCCTGTCACCCTGGCCCAGATACCGCCCGGGAAGACCTATGTCTCTGAGACTGACAGGCAAAAAGTGTTACACTGGGGCCATGCCTCGAAAACAGCCGGTCATGCAGGTCAGAAGAAAACATGGAGCGCTATTGTACGTCATTACTGGTGGCCATCCCTGCGCACGGACGTCGCCTCTTTTGTCTCTGCCTGCTCCTCCTGTGCCAGGAACAAGACACCCAAACACCTGCCATACGGCCGTCTTCTGCCTCTGCCCATACCCTCAGTTCCCTGGCAACACATAGCGATGGACTTTATTACGGACTTGCCATTGTCCTCCGGACACACAGTCATATGGGTCGTGGTGGATCGATTCTCTAAAATGGCCCATTTCGTTCCTATGGCTGGATTGCCCTCTGCTCAGGAACTCGCGGACGCCTATATACATCACATCTTCCGCTTGCATGGCTTTCCATCACACATCGTGTCCGACAGAGGAACTCAGTTCACCTCCCGCTTCTGGAGGGCTCTCTGCAAACATCTGGGAGTGACTCTAGACTTTTCATCTGCCTACCATCCTCAGTCTAATGGCCAAGTGGAGAGGGTCAATCAGATATTGACCTCTTTCTTACGTCACTACGTGAACGCCCATCATGACGATTGGTCCACGCTTCTTCCTTGGGCAGAATTCTCCCATAATCACCACGTCAGTGAGTCCTCCTCCAGTTCTCCCTTCCATGTCGTCCACGGACTTCAGCCGTCTGTCCCATTGCCTGTATCCTCGTCCTCGGACATCCCTGCTGCAGATGCAGTACTCCGTGACTTTACTACCATTTGGGACTCAGTTAAGGCGTCCCTTGCACGGGCAACCCTGCGGATGAAGAGACACGCGGACAAGAGACGCCTAGATCCTCCGTGTTTCTCTCCGGGAGATCTCGTCTGGCTTGCTTCCAAGTACATCCGACTGAAGATACCATCCTACAAGCTGGGACCTCGCTACATCGGGCCGTTTAAAGTCCTCGGCAAGATCAATGAGGTTTCCTACAAACTACAGCTCCCGGCCACAATGAGAATACCCAACTCCTTCCACGTCTCTCTGCTCAAGCCGGTTGTCCTTGGTCCCTTCTCCGCTGCCGCCAGCCCGGCTCCTCCTCCTATTGCTGAGGACGACATCTATGCGGTAAGAGATATCGTGGCCATGAAGACCGTACGTGGTCGGCAGTTCTTCCTGGTGGACTGGGAGGGGTATGGTCCTGAGGATAGGTCCTGGGAGCCCAGGGAGAACGTGGGCACTCCTCTGATCCGTGCCTTCATGTCCCGGTTGCGAGGACGGGGGTGTGGGGGGGGGTACTGTCACGCTCCCCGGGTCCTCGGCTCCCCTCCCCGGGTCCTCTGCTCCGCTCCCCGGGTCCTCAGCTCCGCTCCCCGGCTCACCTGCCATGCTCCCCGCTCTCCAACCTCCGGTGCCCGTCCTTCCCAGGCCCCCTGGTCTCCGCTCCCGGCGCCCGACGGCTTCCCAGGTCCTGGCCGGCTCCCCTGCGTCCTCCTCTCAGCTTCCTTCCCTGGCTTCTGGCACCCGGGCCGCGCGCATGCGCATTAGGGCGCGCGCGCGGTCACTGACCCTTTCTTAAAGGGCCAGTGTCAAATTACAGGAAATGATGCACATAGGTACAGGGTATATAGGGGGTTAATGTCCAAGGGAGCGGGGCCTGTTCTTCGTGTTTTCCCAAGCTAGGAGTCAGGTCTCCTTGTGTTTTGTGAGATACTTACCTCTCTATCTTCTAGAGCCGATCCTGCATCGCCATCCGGTCCTGCGGTACCTCGAACCCCGAACGCTGCCCATCTGCCATCCTGACAGTCCGTACCATCTCGGATCCCTGCGGTGACCCGTCATCTCGCTCCAACGGTTCCGGACCCCGCCTGACACCATCACGGCTTCCGAACCTGAGCTCCGTCACCCGGACCACCATCAGTGACCTCGTGGTCCCAGGGACTTCTCCATTTTCTCCCAGTGCACGGACTGTCCTGCTACCTACAGTGCTCCGGCTACCGGACTCCTTTCCCTCATCCGGGAGTTCGGCCCAGTGGATCCACCTCCAGGGTCTAACCGTCCATCTGGCCCTAACAGTAAGAACAGGCCATGGATCACGCCGAAGCACTAGCGGCCTTGCATGAGGAACTCCAACGCCAGCGTGAAGTTCAGACCCGCATGCTGAACTTTATGACTTCCGTGGACACCCTCCTGACCACGCTACAAGCGGCAGTCACGTCTTCAACATCCCGAGCCTCCACTAGTCAAGCCACGACCCCCGCTCCCGTGGCTGCCTCTTCGGATGCTTCCAGACTGCGTTTGGCCTCACCACCCCGGTACGCCGGAGATCCCAAGACCTGCAGGGGGTTTATAAACCAATGCTCCCTCCATTTCACGCAGCTGCCACATCTGTTTGCCTCCGACCAAGCCAAGGTCGCCTTCATCATGTCTCACCTAGAGGGCGAGGCACTGGCGTGGATGAACCCATTGTGGGAGAAGGAGGAACCTATGACCAAGAACCTCCAGGAGTTCCTGCAGGCCTTTCGCAGCACCTTTGACGAACCCGGACGCGCCTCCGCGTCTGCGTCATCACTTCTCCGGTTACGTCAGGGAACACTGACGGTGGGTCAATACGCCATCCGTTTCCGCACCTTGGCTTCAGAACTCGGGTGGAATAACGAGGCCCTAACCGCCGCCTTCTGGGAAGGACTATCGGGTCGAATCAAAGATGAGCTGGCTGGACGTGATGTACCGTCCACCCTGGACGCCCTGATTACCCTAGCGACTCGAGTGGACATACGCTTTCAGGAGCGGTCCAAAGAGGTATCCCGTGAGAGACGTTCGGTACGGCATTCCTCTCCTCCACGGAAGCCCGCCGTACTCCAGTCAACGGCCTCTGGTGTCTCCGTCCATGAGCCCATGCAGATCGACCGTGTGCGACAGTCTGAACAACGTCGAGCAGAGCGGCTCGCCAAGGGTCTCTGCTTTTACTGCGGAGAGGGCACACACCTGCTACGCGCCTGTCCAGAGAGGCCGGGAAACTCCAAAGCCTAGGGTTGGTAGGAGAGGCCACCCTAGGTGCTGGGACTCTCTCAGACCCAGTTACATGGACTGTGCAAGTAACAACGGGAGAGACGCGGTTTACGGCTGAGGCGTACCTCGATTCTGGGGCAGCAGGCAATTTCATCCAGCAGGCCACGGTGGACAAGTACCAGGTGCCTGTTACTCCACTCGACAAGCCCCTCGTGATTGCCTCTGTGGATGGGAGACCTCTCTCTGACACCATCTCCTGGATCACCAAGCCGCTTGAACTGCGTATCGGTGCTCTGCACACCGAGAACATCGCTCTCTACGTCCTCCCACATATGTCACATCAAATTCTGCTGGGTCTTCCCTGGTTGCGGACACACGAGCCTTCAGTCAGCTGGGGCACTGGCGATATTACTCGATGGGGGCCTTCTTGCCATGAGAGGTGTCTGAAGACCATACAACCCATCCGGCGACCTCCGGTTCCCGAGTCCCTACCGGGACTGCCCTCAGCCTATTGGTCCTTCGTGGACGTCTTTGACAAGAAGGAGTCCGAAGTACTTCTACCACATCGTCCTTACGATTGTGCCATTGACCTGCTCCCGGGAACTACACCACCTCGAGGACGGATATATCCACTGTCTCCAGCCGAAACAAGGGCCATGTCTACGTACATCACAGAGAGCCTGGCTAAGGGATTCATCCGGAGATCCTCCTCTCCTGCTGGAGCAGGCTTCTTCTTCGTAAAGAAGAAAGAGGGTGACCTACGCCCATGTATAGACTACCGGGGATTGAACCTGATCACCGTGAAAAACAAGTACCCCCTGCCGCTCATCCCTGAATTGTTTGATCGGCTCAGAGGAGCTCGTGTGTTCACCAAGTTGGATCTTCGGGGTGCCTACAACCTGGTCCGTATCCGCTCAGGGGATGAATGGAAGACCGCGTTCAACACTCGCGATGGGCACTATGAATACTGCGTGATGCCCTTCGGCCTGTGTAACGCACCAGCTGTCTTCCAAGAATTAGTGAACGATGTGTTTCGGGACCTTCTCTACGTCTGTGTGGTGGTATATCTGGACGACATCCTTGTCTTCTCTCCGGACCTCCAGACCCACCGAGAGAACGTGCAACTGGTTCTACAACGACTGAGAGAGAATCGTCTGTACGCCAAGTACGAGAAGTGTGTCTTCGAACAGTCTTCTCTCCCCTTCCTGGGGTACCTCATCACCGATACCGGACTGCAGATGGATCCCAAGAAGGTCTCCTCCATTCTCAACTGGCCTCCTCCTTCTGGACTGAAGGCAATCCAACGCTTTCTGGGATTCGCTAACTATTACCGCCAGTTCATTCCTCACTTCTCGGCTCTGACTGCTCCTCTCTCCGCCTTGACCAAGAAGGGGGCTAATCCAAAGGACTGGTCACCTGCGGCCGACGCCGCGTTTGGCGCTCTAAAGCGAGCCTTTGCCTCCTCTCCTGTACTCCACCGTCCAGAGTTAAACCGCCAGTTCACCTTGGAGGTGGATGCCTCCTCCTCGGGAGCCGGAGCAGTGCTCATGCAGAAGTCCTCCTCCGGGAAGATGGTGACGTGCGGTTTCTTCTCCAAGAGCTTCTCCGCGCCTGAACGCAATTACACCATCGGTGACCGAGAGCTATTGGCGGTCAAACTGGCTCTGGAGGAATGGCGCTATCTTCTGGAAGGAGCAGTGTACCCTGTCATTGTTTACACGGACCACAAAAACCTGGAATACCTGCGGACTGCTCAGCGACTGAACCCACGGCAAGCCAGGTGGTCCTTGTTCTTTGCCCGGTTCGACTTCCAGCTTCATTTCCGACCCGCAAACAAGAATGTACGCGCTGATGCCTTGTCTAGGTCTTTCGTGCCCATGGAACAGGAGGAAGAGACATCTCAACCCATCATCTGTCCAAGCAAGATTATTCCGGTGACTCCTGTCACCCTGGCCCAGATACCGCCCGGGAAGACCTATGTCTCTGAGACTGACAGGCAAAAAGTGTTACACTGGGGCCATGCCTCGAAAACAGCCGGTCATGCAGGTCAGAAGAAAACATGGAGCGCTATTGTACGTCATTACTGGTGGCCATCCCTGCGCACGGACGTCGCCTCTTTTGTCTCTGCCTGCTCCTCCTGTGCCAGGAACAAGACACCCAAACACCTGCCATACGGCCGTCTTCTGCCTCTGCCCATACCCTCAGTTCCCTGGCAACACATAGCGATGGACTTTATTACGGACTTGCCATTGTCCTCCGGACACACAGTCATATGGGTCGTGGTGGATCGATTCTCTAAAATGGCCCATTTCGTTCCTATGGCTGGATTGCCCTCTGCTCAGGAACTCGCGGACGCCTATATACATCACATCTTCCGCTTGCATGGCTTTCCATCACACATCGTGTCCGACAGAGGAACTCAGTTCACCTCCCGCTTCTGGAGGGCTCTCTGCAAACATCTGGGAGTGACTCTAGACTTTTCATCTGCCTACCATCCTCAGTCTAATGGCCAAGTGGAGAGGGTCAATCAGATATTGACCTCTTTCTTACGTCACTACGTGAACGCCCATCATGACGATTGGTCCACGCTTCTTCCTTGGGCAGAATTCTCCCATAATCACCACGTCAGTGAGTCCTCCTCCAGTTCTCCCTTCCATGTCGTCCACGGACTTCAGCCGTCTGTCCCATTGCCTGTATCCTCGTCCTCGGACATCCCTGCTGCAGATGCAGTATTCCGTGACTTTACTACCATTTGGGACTCAGTTAAGGCGTCCCTTGCACGGGCAACCCTGCGGATGAAGAGACACGCGGACAAGAGACGCCTAGATCCTCCGTGTTTCTCTCCGGGAGATCTCGTCTGGCTTGCTTCCAAGTACATCCGACTGAAGATACCATCCTACAAGCTGGGACCTCGCTACATCGGGCCGTTTAAAGTCCTCGGCAAGATCAATGAGGTTTCCTACAAACTACAGCTCCCGGCCACAATGAGAATACCCAACTCCTTCCACGTCTCTCTGCTCAAGCCGGTTGTCCTTGGTCCCTTCTCCGCTGCCGCCAGCCCGGCTCCTCCTCCTATTGCTGAGGACGACATCTATGCGGTAAGAGATATCGTGGCCATGAAGACCGTACGTGGTCGGCAGTTCTTCCTGGTGGACTGGGAGGGGTATGGTCCTGAGGATAGGTCCTGGGAGCCCAGGGAGAACGTGGGCACTCCTCTGATCCGTGCCTTCATGTCCCGGTTGCGAGGACGGGGGTGTGGGGGGGGGTACTGTCACGCTCCCCGGGTCCTCGGCTCCCCTCCCCGGGTCCTCTGCTCCGCTCCCCGGGTCCTCAGCTCCGCTCCCCGGCTCACCTGCCATGCTCCCCGCTCTCCAACCTCCGGTGCCCGTCCTTCCCAGGCCCCCTGGTCTCCGCTCCCGGCGCCCGACGGCTTCCCAGGTCCTGGCCGGCTCCCCTGCGTCCTCCTCTCAGCTTCCTTCCCTGGCTTCTGGCACCCGGGCCGCGCGCATGCGCATTAGGGCGCGCGCGCGGTCACTGACCCTTTCTTAAAGGGCCAGTGTCAAATTACAGGAAATGATGCACATAGGTACAGGGTATATAGGGGGTTAATGTCCAAGGGAGCGGGGCCTGTTCTTCGTGTTTTCCCAAGCTAGGAGTCAGGTCTCCTTGTGTTTTGTGAGATACTTACCTCTCTATCTTCTAGAGCCGATCCTGCATCGCCATCCGGTCCTGCGGTACCTCGAACCCCGAACGCTGCCCATCTGCCATCCTGACAGTCCGTACCATCTCGGATCCCTGCGGTGACCCGTCATCTCGCTCCAACGGTTCCGGACCCCGCCTGACACCATCACGGCTTCCGAACCTGAGCTCCGTCACCCGGACCACCATCAGTGACCTCGTGGTCCCAGGGACTTCTCCATTTTCTCCCAGTGCACGGACTGTCCTGCTACCTACAGTGCTCCGGCTACCGGACTCCTTTCCCTCATCCGGGAGTTCGGCCCAGTGGATCCACCTCCAGGGTCTAACCGTCCATCTGGCCCTAACAGGTTGTTAGGGGTTGAATTTGTTGGACATGCAGGAACCAAACTGGTAACATCCGGGTGGAGTGAAATGTAAATACCAAGGACAGATATACACAGTTGTGTGCAACAGTTTACATGCCCCTGCAGATTTTTTGCTTTCTTGGCCTTTTTTCAGAAAATATGAATGAAAACACAAAATCTTTTTTTTTTCCCACTCATGGGTAGTGGTTGGGTGAAGCCATTTATTGTCGAAGTACTGTGGAACCTTGGATTACAAGCACAATTGGTTTCCGGGAGTGTGCTCTTAAACCAAGTTACTCTTATATCAAAGCAAATTTTTCCCATAGGAAATAATAGAGATGCAGACAATTCGTTCCACAACACAAAAATATTTACTGTATTCATACAAACTTATTACAGTTATACATAATTGTTCTGTATTCATATAAAATTATTACAGTACACTAATACAAATACTGTGCAGTACAATAAAAAAACATATCAAGCAAATTAAACTGCTTGTTACCTTACAATAGAATTGTTGGTGTGCGAGAGGTACAGTATAAGAGAAAAAAATATTTATAAATATGACAACCTTTATTCTAGTACAATACAGAAAAAAAAAACACCCTTAATCTATTCCCCCCAAAAATAAAGGCAGAACTAAGCCAAATGTGGGGTAGGAATACTGCATGGGTAATTACATTACAGTACAAGCAATGTGCTGCACTGGTTAGCAGAAAGAAAGTACAATACTGTGAGGTCAGGAGACTGAGATTGCCACTCCAGAACCTTCACTTTGTTCTGCTGTAGCCAATGACAGGTCGACTTGGCCTTGTGTTTTCGATCGATGTCATGTTGGAACGTCCAAGTATGTCCCATGTTCAGATTCGGGGCTGATGAGTGCAAATTTGCCTCTAGTATTTGCTGATAACGTGCTGCATTCATCTTTCCTTCAACTTTGACCAAGTTTCCTGTGCCTTTGAGGCTCACACATCCCCACATCATCAGCGATACACCTCCGTGTTTTACAGTAGGAATGGTGTTCCTTTCATCATAGGCCTTGTTGACACCTATCCAAATGTAACATTTATGGTTGTGGCCAAAAAGTTCTATTTTGGTCTCATCATTCCAAATTACCTTGTTCCAGAAGTTTTGAGGCTTGTCTCTGTGCTGTTTGGCGTACTGTAGGTGAGGAGCTTTGTGGCATTTGCTCAGTAATGGCCACACCGCTAGTTTTCAATGAGTCATGCAGTTCAGCTGATGTTATTTGTGGGTTTTTCAGTGCATTCTGAACACTTTTCCTGTCAGTTGTGGCTGAATTTTTTTTTTGGTCTACCTGATCATGGTTTGGTTTTTACAGAGCCCCTGATTTTTCATTTGTTAAGCACAGTTTGAACACTGCTGACTGGCATTATCAATTCCTTGGATATCTTTTTGTATCCCTTTCCTGTTTTATACAGTTCAACTATCTTTTCCCGTAGATCTGTTGAGAATTCTTTTGCTTTTCCCATGACTCTCCAGAAACGTCAGTGGCTGGATGCAAGAGTCTGTCTGGATCCCAGAAACTCACTCAGCTTTTATGCACACACACTGATTACAAGGAAACAGGTCACAGGTGAGGATGTTACTTTTATTAGCCATTCATACCCATTTGTGTCAACTGCTGTGCATGTTAACAGGCCCAAATCACCAGGGTATATGTATGATTTGAAAAGAGAAAACACATAAGTTTGACAATAAATGGCTTCACCCAAACACTAACCATGAGTGGAAAAAAGTTTTTGTGTTCTCATTCATGTTCTCTGAAAAAAGGCCAGGAAAGGAAAAAATCTGCTGAAGTATGTAAACTTTTGAGCACAACTGTATATATGCGTCCTATGTCCTTAATGGGTTGCGTTGGACATGCAAGAACCAAACTAGTAATGTCAGGGTGTGTGAAAAGTTAATACCAAGGAGATGAGGTCAAATAGCTATATATAGTCCACAATGAAAAGCATGAGACCTGATTGGAATTTCCAGACCCCAGTGCATATAAACACTTAAAAAAGAACAAATTTGAAGAAAATCAAAGTACCCGGAAAAATCCAGTGTATTTGGCAAATTTGAATAGCGTCAGATCTGCTCATCTCTAATTGTTAACCTATTTATGCGTAGTGGTCCAAATGCACACACATTAGAATGGTATAATTTAAATTGACAGCAGCACCTATATGGTTAACAGCAGCAAATGGTGCTCAGCTCCGGCCACTTCTTGAGAAACCCAGTGAGGACGTATATATACATTGTTTTGCAGGTGGGGTTAAGCACACGCACGTAGGAGATTATATGCACTGCTCTAAAAAAATAAAGGGAACAGTAAAATACCACATCCTAGATCTCAATGAATGAAAAATTCCAGTTGCAAATCTTGAATCCTTACAGAGTGGAATGTGTTGAGGACAACAAAACCTAAAAAGGATCAATGAAAATCAAAAGGAATATACCACGCAGGTCTGGATTTGGAATGATATTCGAAATCAAAGTGGAAAATCAAATTACAGGCTGATCCAGCTTCAGTGGAAATACCTCAAGACAAAGAGATGAGACTCAGTAGTGTGTGGCCTCCACGTGCCTGTGTGACCTCCCTACAATGCCTGAGCATGCTCCTGATGAGGCTGCGGATGTTCTCCTGAGGAATCTCCTCCCAGACCTGGATTAAAGCATCAGTCAACTTCTGGACAGTCTGTGGTGCAACGTGGCTTTGGTGGATGGAATGAGACATAATGTCCCAATGTGCTAGATTGGAGTCATGCCTGGGGAATGGGCAGACAAGTCCATATCATCAATGCCTTCATCATGCAAGAACTACTGACACACTTGAGCCACATGAGGCCTTGCATTGTCATGTACCAGAAGGAACCCAAGGCCCACTGCACCTGCATGTGGTCTCACAATGGGTCTGAGGCTCTCAACCTGGTACCTAATGACAGTCAGGGTACCTTTAGCTAGCACATAGGGACTGTGCAGCCCTCCAAAGAAATGCCACCCCACACCATTACTGACCCACTGCCAAACCGGACATGATGGAGGATGTTGCAAGCAGCAGAACGTTCTCCACAGCGTCTCCAGACTCTTTCACTTGTGCTAAGTGTGAACCTGCTCTCATCCTTGAAGAGCACAGGGCACCAATGCCTTATCTACTAATCTTGATGTTCTCTGGTAAATGGCAATTGCTCTGCATGTAGTTGGGCTGTAAACGCAACACCCACTTGTAGATGTTGAGCCCTCATACCACCCTCATGGAGTCTGTTTCTGACAGTTTGAACAGACACATGGATATTAGTGGCCTGCTGGAGGTCATTTTGCAGGGCTCTGTCACTGCTCCTTCTTGAACAAGGAGGAGGTAACAGTCCTGCTGCTGGGTTGTTGCCTTCCTAGGGCCCTTCCATGTCTCCTGGTATCTGCACCATTCTCTGGACACTGTGCTGACAGACACAGTTACCTTTCTTGCCACAGCTTGCATTGATATGCCCTCCTGGATGAGCTGCACTACCTGAGCAAGTTCTGTGGGTTCTCGACACCACCTCATGTTAGGGGTAAAAGCAATGACAAAATGCAAAAGTGACCTAAACAACAGCCAAAAAGGATGAGAACAGAGAAATGGTCTGTGGTCAACACCTGCAGAACCGCTCCTTTATAGGGGGAGTCTTGCTAA